>NC_031502.1:36912188-36959415 GCF_000237925.1 Schistosoma mansoni | reverse complement strand
TTGCTTATCATGCTTGTGAATCGAGTATGCACAATTAGAGACTGACCAGTTGCAGTCCTAACACATCGATGGGAAGATTCAAACAAACAATACCAAGTGAATTCAAACTTCACCCCATCGCACAAGCAAGTGGCTATCAGGACTCAGTAGCTGAGTGGATAACGCGATGGCATTTGAAGCGAAAGGTACTGGGTTCGAGTCCCAGAGTGAACATCAACTCTGAGATGCAGTTACATCCAGCTGACGAGTCCCAAATAGGACGAAACGCGCGTCCCAGATAGGACGATTATGCGTCGTGGATTCCACTGTAGCCATTATCCATCTTTGCTTATAGTGCTTGTAAATTATGGCAATATTGAGGCAATATGCACAGTATGCACGTATGCTTATTAGAGACTGACCAGTTGCTGTCTTAAACATCAATGGGAAGATTCAAACAAACAATACTAAGTGAATGTTACCTTTTTTTGTTTTCATTAAAAAGATATTGAAAATGAATTAATTTTTATCAAATGTCAATCCATAGAAATGAAACCTTGTTTATATTTACTGATAGAATAGATTAATTCACACCTACCAAGGATATCCTTCTGATGTTTGTTTTTTTTAAAACATTTAAAATATGATAAATTTTTTTTCTTATTTTACAAATTTCTACAGTCAAATACACAAACCATGCGAAATAGAGACTTTAAAAAACAAAAATTTTTTTTGGTTTTAAAACATGTAAATTCAGTTCAATTTCTGCATAGAGATATAAATTATCATTGATATTTACCATAGAAATACATATAGTAGACAAACTGTTTTTTTGGTCTATATAGAGAAAGGTAATATTAAGAAGAACGCCATACATGAAATGCTTATATGGAACAAAATATTATTTCTTATTTATATTATTATTAAATAATAATAATAATAATAATAACTAACTGGTGGTCATATTTTAGTTATTTTGGAATGGTATATGTTTGGTGTCAGATAATTTTAAGCACTCCCCCCCCTATTAAGGGAAAGAAAATATGAATCATGAAAATGTATAATAATTATTTTACTTAAACATTTTGACAGAGTACAGACACTAACAAATAAGTTAATTCTGTTAATATAAAGAATTTACCCATTAAATAATGGGTATATATATTTTGTTTTTATTGTACTTGTCTATATGCACTGAGTTAGGGATACAATAAAACGACAGCAAGAATGTTGAACAACTTCTTTCTTCATTAGATGACAAATTTTCAACAACTGGTTTATTTCTCTGATATATGTATATACCAGTTCTCACTAATTTATGTGGCTTTTATACTTATTTTCCACTAGAATGAACTAAACAAAATAAACTGCTATTTATAAAAACCAATACCTAAATGGATATTATTGTATATGTACAGTTTTGTTCAATATGTGCAATAAAGGTTATTGTTTTTTTTTGCTCCAAAAACTCAAGAAATCTTGAAAATTTATTGTTATTCATACTTTTTATACAAATGTAGTATGAATTATAATTAATAATAGGCGAATAAATTTTTTTTATTATTGTTTAAAAGGAGATTATATTAGTTGAATTCATGAAGCAGTTGAAGCTAGACTACCACTGAAAATCTGGAAGCACTGGAAGGCCATTTCGTCCTAGTATGTGACTCCTCAGTGGTACACATTCACTACCCAGCCTGCATGATTAGAACCTAGAATCTACCGCTCTCGCATGCAAACACTTAACCTCTAGACCACTGAGCCAGCATCTCACGGTGTTAGTGTCCAACTTCAACTGATACACGATATTGAGCCACCATTCACCATTGTCTTCAGTGAGCTACTATCTCACAACAGACCTGGTTGAACTCCACTGGTCACTGCTTCTCACTAGAACTCCAGAAAATACCTCTTGAAGCCAGTTACTAGTAAACAATTGATGGTTGTTATCAACATATGGTTTTGTGGAGATTTTAATAATTTTAATAGTTGAATTTATGAGTGAATTGACGCTAGACCTCTTCTGAAAAAATTTCATGTTTCGTTCAATAGGTTAATACCAACAAATAAAATTTAAGTTTCACACCTAATATACAATAAATGATTAAAATAAAATGAAGCGCCCCAATTTTGCTGAAAATCTGTACTTTAATTGAAAATTATTGACACAATTTAAGAGTAGTTATATAAATGCTAACCTATTAGGAATCTAAATGAGATAAATGAATATACTTTTTAAGAGCTTTCAAACATTATAAGAATGATTAGTATAAATGAGTTATTTTTGAAAGCTGATCTTTTTAATTTTTGTTGAGGAGATCCAGAAAACTGCAAAAAAGGCTCTGAAAACGCCAAGAAACATCTTATCCAAGCAGAGTTCAAAAGAAACTTTGCCAGAAACATCTAGAAAGTGGAAAGTCACAGGTCTTGTTTCTGATCGAATGATTAACTATATTGCTACTATGTTTAGTAGCCTTCCAGAAATTTGCGGAAGCACAGGGCCATCTAAAATACTATAAATACCCTAGTTCTTCTGTATATAAACGAACCTTTGGAGTAAAGCATTTCTTCCATGTTTCGCGCCTTTTCTCTCATGTTCAAGTCGCTGTGTAGATTTAGTTTGACGGTTACTAGGAAAGCATGTGAACCGAATTTAGCCTTCAATTAGAAGACTTATCAATTTAGATAAAAACGCACTGCTCAGTTGTACAAACAATTATATATTCCATCTAACAACCAATTAAAGGCTTCATCATTTCTCATTCCGAGATATAATCTAGGTTACTTTTTTATGGAGTACATTTACATCTATCTACCATGTACACAAGCATTTATGAATTATATTTATGTAACTATTCAGATTATCAACAATTAAGTATTTAAAATATTGTCAGAAGGGGGTTTTGTAGAGATTTTAGTAGTTTCATATAGTTGAAACCATGAGTCAATTGAAGCTAGACCACCATAGAAAACCTGGAAGCACTGGATTGGTTGAAATTAGACATTAACACCATTGGATGCCAGCCGGCTAAGTGGTCTATCGGTTAAGTGCTCTAGTGCGAGACTGGTAGGTCCTGGGTTCAAATCTCGTGAGGTGGGATCGTGGATGCGCATTGCTGAGAAGTCCCACAATAGGACGAAACGGCCATCTAGTGCTTCCAGGTTTTCCATGGTAGTTTAGCTTCAATTGACTCATGATTTCAACTATATGCAATTATTTAAAATATTATTCATTAACTAAGATCTGAATATTATGATTAAAATATTGAAAATAATTATTGTCCAAAAGTAAATAAACTTTGATTTTCGTTTACATGAATATCTATTTATTTTATACAAGAAGAATCATAAAAATTATTCTTTACCTGCATCTTTACGACAGAATTTTTTCAGTTTAATTCTTTCTTTATTTGTACTACATGGTGGACAGTTTATATCACCTAAAGGAAAGTAATAATAATAAAAGTGATCAAAACTTAACAAATAACTTCATTTCCGATAAAAAAGAGTAATAATTTACTTCATTCATTAGTGAAGTAACTTAGCTATTTAAGAGAACATCCTAACTAAGGAAAAGAAATAGCTCAAATTAGTTACTTGATTTCTGTATGAAGAAATACTTGTGGTGGTCGATATTTGATATTATCTTTAAACTTCGTATATTGTTCGTCCTGATAACCGTTACTAGATAATGCCCCAATGATGTACAAATCAGAAGACGAATTCGAAGTGTTGATTGCGTTTATTATTGAACCACACACAGATATCCAAAAGTACAGACACGTTAAGCAAGCATGAAAGAGTACTGCCGTAAAGCAAGCGAGTGAGCGTGAGAGTCAAATGATCGAGCGAGTGGTCGAGTCAATGAACGAGTGTGCGAGTTGACGAGTCAGCGAGTCAGTGAACAGGATTGAGATGTACATATATATACATAGTGAAATGAATGAATCATCGAATCAATTAAGCAATTAATAGTAAGGCTAGCAAAATTAATATATGCGTAGGCAGTAAACAATACTCAAGCGTACATAATAAAGGCACAATAGTATAGATAGGTTGTTATTATTCGAATAATTCTATCCGTTAAATAAGTTAACAAAAGGGTTTATCCAAATTAGATGTGAACAAACCCAATTGTACGTGAGTTGCTATATTCTAAATGAAGTTGAATAAAAACTGGGTAGAAGTCAAAGCAACTAAGCCAAAGCAATACAAATCAAACTACAAGATTAAACTATTAACCATAACTTATTTTTAATTTAGTTTTTAAGCATTTTATTCGACTGTTGTATGAAACCGATGTTAACCAGCAAATCATGTTTCTTCTTGATCTTTGTTAAGCTTCCTTTAGTAACGTTAATAACTAAAGGGTTACTGATAAAGCCACTTCAGAAAAACTTGGTTTGCAAACTGCTTCATTTCATAGCCTAGGAATAATATGGTTTAATTATGGATATTATAATTGTAAACGGACTTGCTAACCTATAATATCAGACGTTTTAGGAGTTCCTTGAACGAATGAACCAGAAACAATTTGATTTTCCTGATAAATAGCTATAATATTTGTTAGCTGATAATGTTACTAAAAATCTGTAGTATACTTAGCTTTCAGTTCACGAGAAGAAATAATGAAGATGGCTCATTGTCTTTTCTATAATAAACAAAAGTCTGAATATATTTGAAAAATTTGAAGATGCTAGATATACTTGATCATGACACAAATCGACCTACCTGGTGTATGAGCCAAAGCTACTGCTCGGGATGTGAAGTCTAGGGAAGAAGAAAAATGTAAAAGGGAGAATAATTTATCAATGCAATTGCTTAGTTTTCATTTTTTACTAATACAAATTTAGCATATGGGAACTAATGTCATTAATTTACAAAAAGGTGTAAATTAAAAAAAATAAGTGGGAATTACCACGGGTATATGAATGATCAATTGATAACAATAATTGCATATTGAAAGATTAACTATTCTTGACTAAATAAAAAAATCTCCTCCAGTATAAAAATAGCTATAAAACAATTGGTAGTAGAAACTGATCCATTAGCCTACGGTTAATATAATCTCTAAAACTTCTGAAACCTTGAAGTCAAAGAAATGACAATATTTGTTGAACATTTTTCGTAAGTCAATAAAGATTCGAAAATAACTATTCAATGAGTTCAACCAGGTCTGTTGTGAGATAGTAACTCACTGAAGACATTGGTGAATGGTTGCTCAAGTTCGTGGATTGGTTGGAGTTAGACATAAACACCATCGGATGCCGGCTTACTGGTCTATCGGTTAAGTGCTCTGGTGCGAGACTGATAGGTCCTGGGTTCGAATCTCGTGAGGTGGGATCGTGGATACTCACTGGTGAGGAGTCCTACAATAGGACGAAACGGTCGTCCAGTGCTTCCAGGTTTTCCATGGTAGTCTAGCTTCAATCGACTCATGATTTCAACTATATATAAAAATATACAATGATCAGTTTAATATGAATGACTGATATTTACTGGTAAAATGTTGATAATTATTTCCATGACATAGAAGTTCATACGGTTCGGTAACTACACAGTTACACGTTTTTGGATGATAAAAATGAATTTACCTAAATTTCAGGGTACAGACAAAAAAAAACACAGATAAAAATACTGTTGAATCACTAAGTGTTAAAACTTTCAATGTCTTTTGGCTCATTAAACCTAATCTAAAATTTCGCTGAACTTTAAAACAGAATGAATAACCAAGTTAAATCTTGAACAATTTCTAAATGTTACACATGACATCAAATTTAGGTTAAGGTTAAAATAAAACTTTAAGTTACATTTGAAATTATGTAAACGACTTTTAATTCGGATACACAATATCTAAAACATTGGGTATAAAACTATTATAAACATTAGATCAAAGGATCTCTGTATATTTTGTCAAGAATTTATATTTTCATAGTTGAAATCATGAGTCAATTGAAGCTAGACTACCATTGAAAACCTGGAAGCACTGGACGATCGTTTCGTCCTATTGTGGGACTTCTCAGCAATGAGCATCCACGATCCCACCTCACGAGATTCGAACCCAGCACCTACCAGTCTCGCACTAGAGCACTTAACCGATAGACCACTGAGCCGAATGGATGCGCACTGCTGAGGAGTCCCATAATAGGACGAAACGACCGTCCAGTGATTCCAGGTTTTCCATGATGGTCTAACTTCAAATGATTCATTATTTCAACTATTAAAATACTGAAATCTCCACAAAACACCTTCTAATCAAGAATTTATATATCTAACATTACATCAATTATCTGACAAATTATTAGTTAATGAAATGACCAAGATACGACTTTTGATGATAGGCATTTTTTTAAAAAACAATTTGGCTCTTGAACGTTAGCACAGATGAAATTTTGATTAGATATTGTTATAATTATCTAAAGATTTTTATAGAAATAGTAAATTTTTCATAAATAACCAAGGATTAGTGTGTAATATATATATCATTCAATTGAATTTATCGAGTAAACAATGCCATTTCTTTAATTTCCAAACATACATTCACTATAAAGACACAGTTTTAACTGATTTTATTCTTTTTGGAAGACCATGGAGATAAAATTTGTCTGATATTCAGTAGGTTCTCTAACATGTAATATTATGGGGATAAAAAATAGAAAAGAAACATTAAAGATAGGGGTATATTATTTAAGCGAACGTGGTTCATCACTTATTTATTTATAAAATTTAATACTTTTGACAATGCGTTTCTATTTATGACTGACTGATCACTGAGCAGGGACAAGTTTCACTTGTGACAAACCCCTTTTAGTTGTAATCGAATTCCATCAGTCAAGTTGTAGTATGGCCACCACTACACGTCATTCAATATCTCTTGAACTAAGCAGGGATGAGACATAGCTGTTGCAGGTAGTTGACAGAAAATCACAGACCCAGATTTGTTGCCGTTTCGCACTTGACTGTAAGATGTTCCACAGCATATTTATTACCGCGTTACCCGACTTTTCAGTCGAAGACGTTACCACTGAGAACTTCGGATACAAAAGGTTGGTCAGTAATCAAAGAATAATAAATTGTAAATAGTTCGCAGTCCTATAGGAGGTCATCAGAACCTCAAAAATCGTTGTTGGAATGTCTCTGACTGTAAAGCTAGGTAATTGAGATAGGACCCGCCAGGGAGCATCAGTTTCCACAAGATTACAGGTATACCTAGCCCAGAAGTCCTAAATAGAACTAAATCTAGGTCCAGAGATTACTGACTATCGCATCCAACCACCACCACCACCATAAAACTTCTATGTTAGTTAAGACTTTTAACCCTTAATCAAGTTCACTGTCGATAATCCGTTTTTTCTTGTCTTCTATTTCATATTGTCTTAGTCTAGTTTACTCCAAAAAGGAGCAAAAGGAGTGCCACTCAAAAAGATACAGCAATCGTTTTGAGGTTTAATAAGGGCAAGCAGTAAACGATGAGGTGGTAGGATGTCATAGAGACCCAACCGTCCGGATATTTATTGATGCTCTAATAAATGAACAGATTTTAAATAAGCTAATAACCGAAAAATCCATTGCAAGCATTTAACAATGGTATGTAAAAAAAGTACGAGGTAGCAATACAAAAATCAAGTTGTAGAAGATTATGGATACCAATCGATAGTACACTACTTATTTAGAATGCAGTGCATTTTACATTCGGGTATTCAGATAAATTCAACATATCCGCGTAAGACTATTAAACTACTCTTCCAACTCTCACTCTTGATTTATTATATTAAGTCAGTCAATATACTAGTAGCATCATTTTATTGTTTCAATAAATTATCCCTATGAAACCTTACACAACTCACCCTCATTAATTATCTCCTTTATCTAATAGTGCCTTTTCAAATATCCCCGTTTCGTATTCAATCATTTTGCGTTCACCCTTATTGCGGGATACCCTTTAATTATGATGAATTATTATGTTTCATAGTTATCGTTATAACTTAAACTATAGAACCGGAATCCAAAAAGTCACGTTTGTTTTTATATAGTGACTATTTCAGTTAGACAATTGAATTGTACAATCTATTTAGAAGTTCATTCGGTCGATGAACACTTTTGTATAGTAAGTTATAATTTTCTAATATAAATCCTAAACAGAAACTAAATGATTAAAACTTTTTGATTATTGGTGCCTATCAGGATAGGAAGAAACAGGATAACATAAAAAAATAATCTGAAATTATACTAAAATTACTCTATTCCAAAATATACAAATAAACCCATTTTTCTGATTTCATGAAAACAATTACAAAACAATTATGATTATTGTCCAGAAAATCAGAATAAACATAAATAAAAATTGATTGAACAAATTCAAGAGATTTGAAATGAAACAATTAGTTTTAACAGAATTTTATATTGAACACTAACTTAAAGGGGAGTTTTTTTCTTGTCTTTTTACATTCAAAGAAAACTAATTTATGTGCCAATTTTAAATCTTCTTTCTTTTTTCTTTCATAATTTCATTGAATTTATGATCATGATATTATTAAAGATGATATATTAACCGTAATTGTTTTACTTTATCCAGCCGATATTTATGTATAGTTAGTCATTCTATGAACGTATATACAAGATCTGAATGGGAAAACTGCAAAGAAAAATGTTGACATCTGTCATATAAATCATTATGTATAGGTTTGTCTTTTGATGTTAGCCTATGATTTTATACATGCACATATAGGATAAGATTTATTATGTATTATGAATACAACAATACGATGAAAGAGGTATTAATTTTTCATAAGCTTGATATAAGTCGATGATGAAGTGCTAAGAAAATATGTATTTTGGATAGTTTTAAGATAAGTGAAGTTGTTATATGAAGAAAGAAAGGAGTCTGTTAATGATGTTATAGATTTTAGTTTAATTAATTGGATATTTTAATCATCATTAAATGATTCATGTAAATGTATGGTCGCGATAATGCAGTCAGAATAGTTTTATTTCAAGTATAATTACATCATCAAATATTGGTAATCTTTCATTTAATCCTATTACTAAACGTGAAAGATGTACGCTTCTTAGTTCAATCAAACAGACAAGCTGTGGTGTGTGCTGCTGATGTCAACAGATATAAGTAGTATGGATCATCAATCAAAAGTTAAATACCTGGAGGCAGAAGGTTAAGAAGATCAAAGAAAAGAGAAAGAAAACATAGAAACCAAAGGACAATGAAGTGTGTGATGATTGACTGATATTTGCGAAAGGAATAGTCAAGTTTGACACAATTTATTGACATTTTGCAAATGAAGTATTTAGTGCATGGTTCTCAGATTTTACTAAGGCGTTCTGTAATTTTGTGTTCAAATACATTCGATTCTCCCCACTTGTGTTCTCGCTCATTACAAAGCGATTATATATCTATAAAGATCATTGATCACCTACTCGCGTCTTATCCATTGATGAATTTCACAACTATATGTAGCTAAATGAGAAACAATTTATCAGTGGGACCCTGACAAGTAATATGGCGCTTTATAAACATTACAAATGTTATAGGCTTGTAAACACTAGTCAAGCGTTAAATGTGTGCCAGAGCATTGTGAATTACCTAGTCATTGATGATGTCATAAGTCATTCTTCTTTATGCATCAATTCGTACTAATTCTTCAAATCTAATTTATTGATTTCTTATTGGTATATATATATATATATATTATATATATCATTATTCCACTTGTACATTTACAACTAGGACAAAAAACTGACCTACCATAATTTATTTCTGGGTGAATTCACCTGTGCTTTGTTAATTAGGTTACTAAACATGTCTTATTTATAAAACACATTGGATTATTGTGCGCATTATCTACAGCACTAGGGTGAACAAATCTTATATGTTTAAGTTTTTTGAAATGATTTGCGTGACTGATTCACCATATAAAATAGTATGAATAGATTTCTGAAAGTTTATATCCTTTGGAGAATTACTCTTGTGTTACGTAATCACTCATGTGTACATAAACGTTGAATCATGTTAATACAGTTGATAATTTATAATCTTATGATAAATAATTTGACCCTAAGATTAGGTACCATAAAATTTAAAATTATGACAAACGAATATTCTTTTGACCTATGATGATTCATACCAAGTCAATTTATTTGAGAAACTTGATTTATAACTGAAAAGCTTGAGAAGAAAATTATTGAATGACAGTCATTCTTAGAATTATTATCAGTTGTCTTATTGTAAAATTTTGTTTTACTGTGGTATGCTATTTTTTGTTGAAGATTACTTTTATCACAGACAGTCATAACAATCATCATTCTGAATAGTTAGGCTCTTTTATACATTTATGTAACATATAATAACACGGGTGAATGCCAACTCTGTAATCTAGAGGTTTAGAGTTCGAGAGCGGGATCGAAGGTTCTGGGTTCTAGTCTCGCCTGCGGTAACGTGGATGTGCATTACTGAGAGGCCTACAATAGAACGGAACGATCGTCCATTACTTCCAGGTTTTCGATTGTGGTGTAACTTAGATCAGCTCACGATTTCATTGAAATAATATAATCGTTCTACTGGCTACACACATTTGCACATTCCGTGTTTCCTTACCATATGAACATTTGCAGATAACTAATCGTTGACTAGGAATAATTATTGTATGCCTGAAAATTTAACCAGCAAGAGTCTTGAATTCTTGCCTATCTCAATATTCCCTCATTTGGGTGGTATTTATTTATTAATTATTTATTTGAACACATAAATATTGGTACAAAGGGGTACCAGATACATATGCGCCAGACAATGACAATGAGAATGTGAAGAGATAGAGAACGTAAAGTGCATATAAAGAAAAGAACAATAACGAACAGAAACTAGTGTATGTTGGTGAAATAATAATAATGGGAGTGGCCGTCCAGTTAGTACAAATATAATCAGAAAGGATTCTTCAGCAGATCCATACCGCCATTACCGACATCTATCAAAGCTGTTTCCAGAATGTTACCTATGGCAAATCTGAAGAGGAATGGTGAGATTGGGCAACCCTCTCTAACCCCGCTACTTGAGTGGAACAGTGGAGAGTGGTGGTTGTATACCCTCACTTTGCTTGAGGTATTCGTATATAGGGCTTTTAACATGTTGATAAACTTTTCAGGTAAACCCTTCTTCAATAGACAATTCCAGAGAACAGTCCTGTCCAATGAATCGAAAGCAGCCCCGATGTCAAGAGACACTACGATTGTTGGTCTGTGATATGTATGACGGTATTTTAACATTCGGGTGATAAAGGATTGTAAATGGAAGTGAATAATATCTTAGTAATGATCAACACATGAGTATTTTAAAGCTCAGTTGAATTCTTTGAAGCGGTTGTTACCAAATGACTTTTGTATGACATGTGTTGAAGTTAAAACTATTACTAACACCTTATTTTCAGTGTAATACGCTATTTTTCCCTAACCAACTACCTTTTAAAAGAATGTTATCAAAACACTTTTGCGTACATTGATATTTCAGCTATTGCTACTATGTTTGGTGTCAAAGAGTAAATTGAATATATCTATGTGTAATCTCTGTTTGTTTGCAGTGGTAATTTAGTCATGTTTTGATAATGAGTGGAACTAATGATTAACGAGTATATTTCATTCTTTAGTGAATTTTCTAAATGTTTTTTATTAGGTGACTAAAATAGTAAAATATTTGCAATTTGAGATTATTTTTCGGAAGTGAGATAGTAGCTCACCCATGAGAACAGTTGGTGATTTAACTATTTCGAAAATGAAATGAAGTTACGAATGAGAACTCCACCTGACTAGTCAAAAAGTATTGTAATGACCAACACATGTATTTCCTGTTATGACCTCATTGAAATTTCTGAAATTGCTGTTGATATGTTTCATATTAAATGTATAGCACTATTTGGTTTACATTTATTCGTCGAATGATTGTTGTTCGTCAGTTAATCACTCAGATATACGAGACGTAGAACCTGGCATATGTATACATCGCTTCGATTTACCACACCTCATTAGTATAGCCAAATAAACTTATCAAGATAAATCTCAGAACAGTAGAGGTAGTAATGATATTGGTGTGAAAAGAAAAGATTAGGCATCAAAGATACGACTCATGAAAGAAATAAAGATTTGTTGGACAGAAAATTTCATAAGATAAGTATCAAACTCAGAATCTTAGTGAAGAAAAAGTGTGATAGCCTCTGAATTCTTGTGAACAATTCTGAATCACATCACCTGATATCTCCAACAGCTAGCTACGACAATCATGCAGACATGATAATAGTTCATAATGTTAATTATCTTCATTCTAGATATAAGTTATGTAAATTGGAATTTACACAAACTCTCAGGTTATTAATTATCAATTTGCTTCATATAGTATGGTGTGGGTTGCTTATATCCACATAAGTAGTATATGACGATAGTATGCATTTCAGCAGAAGATCGATAAGGAAAGAAGGGGAACGAAACTCAATTGGTATGAAAATGCATAAACAATAATAATCGAAGACTATGGACTGATATTTGCAGAAGGAACAGTCAAGATTGAAACAATTGATTAATAGTCTGCAAATTACCTGTTTACTGTATGGTTGTCAGATTTTAACAAGATATTGAGTAATTTCGTGCCAGATATATTCGATTGTCCCTACTAATGTTCATGTTCACGACGATGGCACTATTGATTACCTTAAGTCCCTAAAATTCATTCTCTCCTAATTTGAATATATAGGAAAAATCGTACTCATATTAGTGTTACATTAAGGTTATACATATCAAGTTATCGTCTAATGATTCAAGAAATATATCAAAGATTTAGAAATCGAACAGAACCCAAAAATAAACAAGGAATTTATATGCTCATCAAGCTTCTTATTCAAATGAAAATTTTAATTATTCACTAAATAGATTCATACAATATTCTTATGATAATTTAAGTAATTTAAATAATTATTCCATTGTGTGTGAATGAATGATTCTGGGAAAAGAGTAATTAGTCCCTTTGATTAATTTCGATAGTTTAATAAGAAGACGAAGATTATCAGAACTATGTGATGATATATTAGCGCAATACATTTCGAACAATCTGATCATACATATACCTATTAAGAACATTTATATATAGAAATAAAAGGTCAACTAGACTGGAAATGGGGGTAAGAGGAGACAAGGATAATAATAGTAGTAAAAACAATGTGAAAACAATTTGACACCTAATCACTCTGGATATTAAGCTAATATTACCAGGGTAGGTTTAAGGAGAGAACAAACTGTTTTTGAATACACAAAGGGGGTTTGAATTTTCGTATGGCTAAGGCTTCTCTAAGTGTTCTTAACAAGTATATGTGTGATCAGATTGTTCGAAATGTATTGCGCTAATATATCACATAGTTCTGATAATCTTCGTCTTCTTATTACATTATCGAAAAGAGTAATTCTTTGGGAACAATATTATTTAACTTGTCTAAATTCTTAATCATGAATCAAATAGTGACTGACTGACTGAAATAGGTAATTTACAAATTCAATTACATTTATATATAAGAAAAAATTAATGACTGACAGGAAGAATGATTTTAAGCATTCTTCTTAAACATATTAATAGTTTTCTAGCAATGAATACTTTCATAGATTGAATAAAAACTCTCAAAGCAATTATATGAGTAGTATTCGAAAATTAAGTATTAATTCTGTATTTTTTTAAAAATAAAAATAAATGGACTGAAATCGACGGATGGAAAATACCGAATCTTATATAACTATAAGTCTGAAAATAAAATAAAGAATGAATAAAGCTATGACAATGTGATTTAAGTTTGCCACCCACTGATTCTAATTTTCACAGAAAACTTCACCGTAAAGTTTGCTTCTTGTAGAATAGCTTTAGTGAAAAATCAGTAATCTCGTGAGATGATGCAGTACTTCTTTTGATACACAGTGACTTGAGATGAGCGTTCATTTTAACAAAAAGAAGTTAAAAGTTGATCCGAAGTCGATTTACCATTTTTGTCCAGAATCCAACAAATCTCACAAATATTCACCTAGTGGCTTCAATGTAAATGAATATGCCCCTAAAGATATCTATGATCAAATACTGACAGCACTCAAACGTCCTCCAATTTCTTATGTTTAAAGTTAAGAGGATGGAAATGCTAAGCAGTATATTTGATATTTAATAATATTAAAAAGAACTTTGATAATCACAGAATTATTTTTAAACATGAAAAGTGACTTCATAGAAATTTCAATAACATCTATTTTTTACCTTTCGTACAAGGATTAAGTGGTGAACGTGTTTGATGATAGCCATCTTGACAACGATCACAGGTTAAACCAGCTACACCTTGTTTACATCGACACTGTCCACTTCTTCTGTCACAATCATGACGGACAATAGATCCAATTGGATGACATCGACATGCTGTATAAAGAAAATTAAACAAATTTTTAACTGTGAAACATTTAAGAAAAAGTGTCGATAATAATATGTAATATCCCAACAAATGAGTGTTGATAACAGAGTACACTCTTCACATTCTAAGCCTTATTATTAATGGAGATACATTAAAAAAACAAAAAAGAATTTAAGAGAAAGTGGAGATAACACACAATTTATATATTTAATTGAATGTAAGCTTGTATAAATTATGTAAATCATGAGCTGCAAATCTGGTTTTCAGTGTCAGTTTGTGACGCGAAGCTCCTGTATAAAACTAAGGTTATTGATTGATAAGTATATGGATCAACGACTAAGAATTCTTATAATAAATAGCAAAAGTATTATATAATGATAGAAGGAACAAAGACAAAATTTAAAATAAAAGATTTTTTACAGAAACTAGGTCACACAAAATGTTTGCTGATAAGTTGGCAAATGAAATAATCAGTCATAACACCTAAGAGAAAGATATAAATGGAGTATGAACGAGGAATGATTTATCAGTGATAATCAAAGGATCAATTAGTGCACGATTGTCATAGTCTTCTGTATTGATTATTCCAAATATATCTGAATTAACTATATTGTTCTCTACATTAGTCAACTGGCAAGTTATTCTGCTAAACAATAAGTATACACCTTCCAGCCTTAAATAATTTTATACGTTAAGTAGAAAAGATCCCATACATGTCTGTTTTTTTTTAATATATATGCTACAGAGGTGCACATAAGTTTCATTATCTAATCTCAAGTTACAAACAACTATCAATTTTTGATTGATATGAAACGAAATTGATGTTCGATATTAGAAATTGTTAAACTCATAAAAGAGACTACTGAATAAGGTGGAATCCTTCCGTTCAGTAAATAATAAAAAAGCAAAAAACACAGGAAATACACGTTCATCAAATTCACTTTACTTGGAGTAGATCCATATATATCATTCGTATGTTAAAGTAACTAATGTAAATTAAGTCTATTTATAATATACTGTAGTAAACAAGAACATGGGTGAGGACAATCGAACGTATTTGAGCACAAAATTACAGAATATCTCACTAAAATCTAACAACCATACAGCAAAACAGGTAATTTGCAAACTATCAATCGATTGTCTCAATCTTGATTATTCCTTCGGCAAATATGAGCCCATCATCTTCGATTATTGTTGTTTATGCATTTTCATATCAACTGCGTTTTGTTTCCGTTATTTCGTTATCGATCTTCTACTGAAATAGATTCAATCCCTGACCATCATTATATACTACTTATGTGGTTATAAGTAACCAACATCACAATACACTGACAGTGATATAACATTAATATTATTATGACATTCTTATTGAGAGTAGACAATATTTAGTGTATATTTCTATTAGGACAGTAAATAGAGATTAAACTTAGCAACTAATCATAGCTCAAAAGGAATTAGAATTTAACATAAAGCATATATTATTGAAATCCGAATTTGTGTTTTGAACGAGGAGATAGTCAAAACATAATTACAGATCAATATATAAATTCCACTGGCCGGATACTATCAGCAACAGCGTTTTATGGGAGAGGACGAACCAACTTCCAGCTGGAGAGGTAATTAGAAAAAGACGCTGGAAGTGGATAGGACATACATTGAGGAAATCACCGCGAGGCAAGCCCTAACTTGGAATCCGGAAGGGAAGTGGAAAAGAGGAAGGCGAAAGAAGACATTACGCCGGGAAATAGAAGCAGATATGAAAAGGATGAATGTTAACTGGAAGGAACTGGTAAGGATTGCCCAGGACGGGGTTGGATGGAGAATGCTGGTGGGCGGCCTGTGCTCCTCCACGAAGGGTAACAGACGTAAGTAAGTAAGTAAGTATAAATTCCTCTGAGATTCGAATAAATGTTGGGATTAGTTTATAGTAATAAAATATTTACTTTTTTATTACCTATGTAAAGTAACTTTGTTAAAAGCATATTGAAGTTAAATGAATGATCATATTGACTAATGTATAGAAAATATCAATATACCAATTCATTAAAATATTACAAAGAGCTAATCGAAAATCTTTTAGTTAAGAACTGTTTTATATTTGCGAATCAAACGAGCAATTTGATGAATATACTGTTTAAACAAATGAGTCAAGATTGATCTTAAGTTTAAACTTTATAGATGAAGTATGAAATTTAAGAAAGTGTCTTGTAATTATAGATTCTAGTTTTAGGGTAGATTAGTTTTTAATTTGGTTGCATTACGCACAGAATATCGTTTTTATCAGTTTTTTTTACTGAACGAATTATTCTGATGAGTTTATTCATACATTGTATTAATCGTGTTGTTAGTATTTACAGTTGAATAAATTTTTGTCCACCAAGTTGAAGTGTCAGTAGGATTTTTATTAAAAACCATCTAATTGAAATCATTTCACAAGGATGGTAAACATTAGTTGGAAACTGTCGACAACAACTTCCCGATGACCTTTAATGACCTTTAATTATTGTAACAGAAACATTTTATTCATTTTAATCATCTTATTATGTTCACTAAATCTATTGTTATTACTCGTATTACGTAACCTAGTATTATAATCTTTCCATTATGTCATCTTGGTTATTCGTGTTCACATTTCATCACAGACTTAGTGCTTTAACAAAACATTTTCATATATACATACGATTGTACAGCTTGATAATACGTTGAAGAGATACCTTCGCTTAACTTCGTGTTTTTAATTTTAATGTTTAAATGGGAATTATATGTCACTTAATAAAAATCAAAATTAAAACTGGGATAACAAATGAATTCCGAGAGTAAAATGTGGAAAAACGCCAACAAATAGAAGTTTGAAATCTCAATTTTATACTCGCAAGGAGTTAGTGGACTGTTTCTACCATCAATAGCATCGTTTTGAATGTCTATGAATAATAATTATTTTGATTCATCTCACATTAATCAACTAAACTTTTTTCTGTTTATTATCCTATGTAATCAACTATTTCCAGAATTATCTTTTAATAAGCTTAACAACTTCTAAATGTCTATATTAGGTTATAATCCAACGTTACTCTCAATTGGCTTTAATTTGTGCCATTTTTTTGATTCAATGTTGATATTTTTCATTGACTATAAATACTACCGAATAGTATATTGTTAAGGAAAAAGTAATGCAATGCAGCCAATATGTTGGTCGACTAATTACCGCTTCTTTATCAGTACTTCCTCACCATCTATTTTTTAAAACCTCTATCTTTTACAGAGAGTCTAAGGGTGGTTACAGAATAACCTGGAGAATATCACTAGGTCCGGTAGTCGTTAAATATGATATGTATGTATGTAAATATATCAATGGTAAGATTCATTGAGGTATAATCTAGTAAAGAGAAATCAAAGGTAAACTGATATTAATCAATGAGAATTTCATAGGAAATCTTGAAATAACTCCACAACGATTAGATGTTTTGAATCTGAAGAAGCATTTTCATTGAACTCTGAATTAGAAAACCAGAGAAAACTAAGTTACAAATTCCAATTGGTATTGAATTTATACTTATTATTGATTTAGCTAGCTTATTATGTAATATAATAGTATTTACACTTTTGGAACATTACTGTTTATACTATTATAATCTATGAATGTTGGATTTTTCCAAAACAGAATAACTAAGTTCATTTACTTACAAAAAGATATAGAATACTTTAAAACTACACATTACTTTTATTCATTCTAATCAATTATATTTGATTATATATAGTTGAGATCATGAGTCAATTGAATCTGGAAAACCATGGAAAATCTGGAAGCACTGGACGGCCATTTCGTCCTATTATGGGACTCATCAGAAGTGTGCATCCACGATCCTGCATCACGAGATTCGAACCCAGGACCGACCAGTCTCGCGCACGAGCACTTAACCGAAAGACCACTGAACCGGCCGGCTTCCAACGGTGTTAATGTCTAACATCAACCAATCCACGAAATTTAGCGACTATTCACCTATGTCTTCAGTGAGTTGATATCTCCCAACAGACCTGGTTGAACTCCACTGGTTACTGCTTCTCACTAGAACTCCAGGAAATACCTCATAGAGTCAGTCACTAGTGAGCATATGATCATTATCAAAAGGGGGTTTTGTGGAGATAGGAGATAGGACAAAACGGCCGTGCAATGCTTTGAGGTTTTCCATGGTCGTTTAGGTTCAATCGACTCATGATCTCAACTACATAAAATTACTAAAATCTCTACAAAACCCCCTTCTTATATTTAATTATAATAAAACAAAAGAAAAAAATTTTTTAATTAAGCTGCATAAACTTACGTAAACAAACATTTTCATGACTTATTGGTTTAGTCCAATCACGATAATAACCTTCAGCACATTGATGACAATTACGACCAATTGTATTATGTTGACAATTTTCACAAATACCACCACTTATACGATTAGATAATAAATATAGTGAATTTGAAAATCGGCATTCATTTGAATGAAGATTACAATCACATTCTAATGATAAGAAATTAATAATATATAAAATATGTTATTATTGATAAGTCAAACATATTTAATGAATGATAATAAAAAGTTGTTAGGAATGATTGAACAAAAATTTTAACAGGCAGCCTGGCATCTGGTAATACTGTGGTGTGGGCTAGTTATATCTACATAAGTAGTATATGGTGATGGTCAGACATAGAATGTATCTTGGCAGAAGATCGATATGGAAAGAACAGGAATGAAGCGCAGTCGGTATGAAAATGCATAAACAATAAAATCAGAGAAGACGGGCTTATATTTCCAGAAGGAACAGTTAAGATTGAGACAATTAATTGTCATTTTGCAAATTAACTGTTTACTGTGTGGTTACCAGAATTTAGTGATATAGTCTGTAATTTGTGTATAAATACATTCGATTGTCCTCACCCGTGTTCTTGTTCACCACAATACTTTATCACAATAATGAGACGGTGTTGTTGTTGTTTAGAGCTTTTAAAAATCATAGTACATGAGAATGGACTGTCAGAATATATTTTCTAAATAAACTAAAACTAAACAGTTTAGTGCAAAGAACTTATGGATAAACATGTATATATTAATAAAGGGATTTGAATTTAAAGTAATAATATATCATGATCATTAACTCAAACTTTTAGGTCATCTACTTTCCAACCCTACAAGTGTCGTAATAAACTACTATTGTTTTACAATTATCGTAACTGGATAATTGCGACTCTTAAGTGTAGGTACTTTAGCCCAATTGTAACAAGCTTACAACTTATATCAAGCTGCATGATACCGAAAAAAATTAAATGTGGACACTTAAGTCGTTGATGTATTTTCTTTTTGATCTGACCATTGAAGAAATAAGAGAGAATCCTATCGAGATTATTGCATTTAGTAAGTGATGTACGGAAAAAGTACACTGTGGAAATCATTAAACCGTATCATGAGCAAGAGCTAACTTGGAATCCTGAAAGAAAAAGGAAAAGAGGACAACCAAAAAACACATTGCATTGAGAATTGGGAGCAGACATCAAAAGAATGAATAGCGACTGTAAAAGATAGCCGAAGACAGAGTTGGATGGAGAATCCTGGTGGACGGCCTATGCTCGTTTACGAAGGGTAACAGACGTAAGTAAGTAAAAAAAAAGTAGCTGGAATCTTTCGAGATTAAAGATGAACGGCTAATACTAAATATTGGAAAATACGAATCAAATGTATTTAATAAATAATTGCAATTTAAATAAATTTTAAAGAGCAATTTGTTGCTTATAATTCTTCAATATAACAAAACTTGTAACAATGAATATATCAACGCTTATTGTAACAATATGACACATATATGTATATTGCTAGTATTTAAATTGAAATGTTTTAAGTAAAATATCGTAGTATATATTTTGATGAAGTTTTGTTCTCTGAGCTGGATGGTTTGGTTGTGGAGCTTTCATCGACCTTCTGAACGACATCATCAGCACAAACTTCGGGTAGAAGTGAAGTGTTTGAATTTCTCCACATGTAGTTCTTAGCTTGTTCTGTGCACCTCGATGTTGATTTGTTCTTGTTGACCTTAAATCTGTTATTGTTTATTTCTTTGTTTCGGCATATATATATAATTCTCTTTGAAACATTTTTGATACTGTTTGTTCCATTACTTTTTACAACTTAATGATCATAGCATAAATCATCTATTTTATTCGAATAAAAATTCACTATCCCAATGATAATTTCACCACTATATGACCTATAATTTATTCACTAACCCCTTTATAAGAATAATGTAAAGACGGCATAGATAATTTTAAAAAAATTGTAGCTATTTTATAGTTGAATTCATGAGTCGATCTAAGCTACATTACCACTAAAAACGTGAAAGTACTAGACAGCCTTTTCGTTCCAGTATGAAACTCCTCAGAAGTGCACATCCACGTTCTCGCACATGGGACTTGAACTCAGGACCTTCTGTTTCACAAGCAAACGTTTAACTTTAAGGTCAGTGAACTATTTTATGCTATCCATTTCTGATGACAAAGTTTTATGGACATTAATTTGAAAAGACTGAACTATCAGTTAGATTTTCTTGCTTGCATAGATTTGATTTATACACAAACTAAATAAAGGAAATAAAATTTATTTTAGAAAAGGTATTTAATACTTTATTAACTATTTTGTATATCATAATGATGGATTATTCATATATGAACAGAGATAAACATATGAAACATTACACTCTTTCAATGGAAACACTATTTGAATTTCAAAGAAGAGTTATAAATCAAATACTTTAAACCTTTTATAGAACTCCATTTTGGTCAATCATCATTTGATCAAATAAATCATTCTCATTATTATACAAAGCAAACAGTTATAAAATGTTTTTGATCTAAATCACTTAAATGGATTTATTTACTTCAATGACATAGTAGTATATATATAATATCGTTTTCTAGATAAACAATTTAAGTAGTATATTTATTTATTGTTTTATTTAAGATCATAACACCACAATCAACAGGATATTTCCTTCCTGTCATAACCAAGAAAAATTAACTGAAACTATTAAACAGTTTAACATCTACGATTATCGCTTTATTTTTCTCCATATTGTTAACTTTTAACTTGAAACCTTTCTAGTTTTCATTTGAATTTTGTTAATAAAAATGAAAGGAATAAATCTATCTTAATAAAATGATTTTATGTACAGTTTATTAGGTGTGACTTGTATGATAGTTTAATATCTTTATTATTTTTTTATTGTTACTCAAATCTTTTACAGTTTATTTAGTAACCAATAAAATTTTACGACTTATCACCACTAATACTATTATATTATAGTAATTTTGTTAGTTTTAATCATGAATCAATTGAAGCTAGAATATCATGGAAAACCTGGAAGCACTGGACGGCCGTTTCGTCCTATTATGGGACTCATCAGAAGTGTGCATCCACGATCCCGCCTCGAGAGATTCAAACCCAAGACCTATCAATTTAGCGCGAGAGCGCTTAACCACTAGACCACTGAGCCGGTTGGCATCCAACGGTGTTAATGTCTAACATCAACCAATCCACGAAATTGAGCGACACATCCACCATTGTCTTCAGTGAGTTACTATCTCACAACACACCCGGTTGAACTCCAATGGTCACTGCTTCTCATTAGAACTCCAGAAAATGCTTCTTGAACCGAGTCACCAGTGAGCATATGTTGATTATTATCAGAAGGGGTTTTTGTGGATATTACAGTAATTTTAATAGTCGAGTTCATGCTGAGGAATCCCACAATAGGACGAAATGGCCGTTCAGTGCTTCCAGGTTTTCCACGGTGGTCTAGCTTCAATTTATTCATGATCTCAACTATCAAAATTACTATAATATCCACAAAACCCCTTGTGATGTTATATTATAATCATACTACAAATATATGACAATTACGATTCTGGAGAAAACAATCCTCTCAAACTCATAGTTTAAAGCTTATTTTATTTAGCTGATGTTACTTTAATGAATTGTTTGTTTTTAGAAGAATTAATTTTGAAATAAACTTTATGATTCAATTTGTCACTTGACACCTTGTTTATAAATATATGTATACTTAATTAAACATCTTAACTGACTTGTGAAAGATTATTGAGATAATAGTCTTGAAATTTTAAGAAAAAATCTTATCTTACCTGACTTATTTTCTGTATTACATAACTGTTTTAGGTACTTTTTTGTATTGAGAATCATTTTTTACACACAAAGACCTAATGATCAAAATTTTGACTTGACAAATATTCAAAGATGGATGGTGACTAGCAGTAGAATCTAGGACGCATGTTTCGTCCCATTTGGCACTCGTCAGCTGGATTACCTATATCCCAGAGTTGATTTTCACACCCAAATAAAACGAAAAGCGCATGCTGGATCCCACTACTAGCCGTCATTCATCTTTGTTTATAAAGCTTGTAACTTGAGGCAATATTGAGGCAGTGCGTAAAGGATGCACATATGCTAACAAGAGATTGATCAATTACCATCCTAAACAATAATGGGAAGATACGAGCAAACGATATCAAGTGAACTAACAAATATTCATTTAAAATTAGACATCTTATTTTACAGTTCATTTAACAATGAATTAACCTTTTGTATCTTTCACTGTTAATTTCTAGACAATATATCCATTTAGTCTATATACAAAAAGATTCCATAAACAATGAAGGTCAGAGTTAACTATTACTTAGTCTAAATGCTTTAATTCTACAAATGAGTAACCAAATATATTAAAGTTATTAAATCCTTTCTGAATAAGATTTTCATTTATGTAATAAAACAAAATTGAGATTTATCCCAAAACAAAATGAATTCTCAAATGAACCATAATGTATAACAAATGCCAGACTTTTATTATTCCCAAAAGTATAAATAATGAATTTCGTAGAGATTTATTAAAAGATTAAAGAAATTTTATTCATCAATTGTCGGATTAAAAAATTGGCTTCAGTTTCTTTAAAGTTTGATTTATTAACAAATGATGGAACTTATATCGTTCAGTATAAAAGAACTCTCGTCTAAATTAAAGCGAATAGTTTCACAGTTCAGTATCTACAGATAAGATAACAAGTCTACTCAATACGTCATAGATAAATAAACTTACACAGAGGAACTTCAGGTGACAATTAAAGTAACAAACCTAGGTTCCTAAATCACTTTTTGTTTCCTTGTAAATAATATGATAGTTCCTAGGAACAAAGCAAAAAAGGTCTTACGTATTAAAAAGAATACTAAACTTCTAAATGATACATATTTTCGGGTTATGATACTTTTTTGGGTAAGAATAACAATTATTCTCTTACTTAGTTTTACCAAAACACTCATAATGTCTATAATATAATCTGTAACTTTTATTCTCTTGAGTTCATACATAATTACCATATTACCACTTTATGTTACAAAAAGCATTCAACTAAAAATTTATCACTAACGAAATAAAGGTGATTAGAAAAGCTGTTAATTCTTTCAGGAAATCTAATATCAAACATAACTCTGCCTGTAGCTTCTCCGGGGGCTACTGCCTGTCCTAATCCCGGATAAAGGAGGAGGGTTGGGCATTGGGTTAGCGACCCCATCCCGTAGAAAACCAACTCGCTAAAAAACGCTAACAAAACGCTAATATCAAACATGACTGTTTTTATCTGTTTGCTATTCAAACATGTTATGATGAAGATATAGATTATGACATTACCAATTGAATCAAACATTTTTGTTTAATTTAGACTCAGTAAACTTTGTAAATAACATTTAGCCTTATTACATGAAAGCAATATTGGCACACAGCAAACAATAATCTTATTTCCAGTTTGTCCAAATTCTTTTAAATTATGAATAGTCCCAGCCGACTATGTACATGATATTCGTTTTAATTGCATATCAGCGCTTCTCCAGGCGTTTAAACTCTGTACCTGTTACATAAACAAATTATTTACTCACATTCGGAGTTTTGAGTGAAATAATTGTTTAGTAAGAAGTACAGTCAATGATTTGTAACAACAAAAGTCTGCTTATTTTGTTGTTATTTTAATGAATAACTGATTATTTGATCATAGTATAGCAAACGAGAACAAAAGTGGGGAAACCAATTTACTTTCTGTATGAAATTAGAGAGTGTCTTCGAAATATATGAAAACTATACATTAAATGAATCACTTGCATACCTTGCTTCATTTGTCCTTCCTTCTGTTGTTTTTACAATTGCTGTTTGTTTTTCTACCTGATTTCTTTATATCAATTTTCTCAATATTCTACTGGCAGGCATTCCACTTTCCATTGCTGTTACTTACCACTTATATCTGTTAGTATTAATAGCTTGCATCATTTGAATCGCTTGTATTCTCTTATCATTTTCTTATCAAAATGTGATCAGGAAATTTGGTTGAACCAGAATTCGATAATCACACAGAGGTTTTACTCTTTTGGTGATCATTTGTTCATCTCAAAGTTTTATACAATTTACTATAGGTTTTTCGTAATGAAAGAAATTGTGATAAATCACATTCAATTGTATTTTTTAATAAAGATATTCAGTTTTGTATTGCAATGTGTGCTACTGATGTTGACAGATATAAGTACTATATATCACCGATAGAAAGTGGAATGTCTGGCAGCAGGTTGATAAAATCGATGAGAATAGAACGAGAACAGAGAATGATTGGTAACGAGACGAAGGAACCAAAAAGTATGAGACAATTGATGCATATTTTCCAAATGAACTATACATTGTATGGTTCACAGATTTTACTAAGATATTCTGTAATGCATTATTGAAATACATTTACATTTGGTTGTCCCCATTTGTGTTCTCATTCACTACAGTATTATTGTCTAATTCAAACATTTTTAATTTGAATACATTTAGAAGTTATTCCTTTAAGTATTATGTAATAAATATTATAGCCTTCATGTCAATAACTTTTTCTGATATCCAATTAATCTAATAACTATGCTCTTTTTTTTCTTCATTATTAACCATTTTTAATGAACCCCAGTAATCATATAATGATAGAGACTTTCATGAAAAACTTTAATAGAATTATAACTTTATTTAAATACGAAATGATTCTTATATAAAAAGAAAAAAACCTTCAACCAAATGAACATCATACCTACCTATCAATTATTGCTTAGTAATTTTTTGGAGTTATGTAATAGTGTAAAATAATTTTATCTATCTATCTACCTACCTACCTACCTAGTAAAGAAACTAAAATTTCAGTCTGAATTATGTATAATAATTATATATGTCTGATATGAAAATTTCAATAATCTATACTTGCATAGATACATAGTTAAAACTGATTTATTTTCATCATTGACTGTCTCGTCATCGTTGCAAAAACTTTAAAATATATGGTTTTAATGAGTTTCCTAATGTAGATGTATGATAATTTAGAAACTGTAATAATAATTAGTCATATGCTTTTAAAGAAAAAAGTTGTAGAGAATAAATTGCAATACTTTAACACTCTGAACTACTGAGAATAAATTACTTTTATTTATTATAATCACCACGAATCCCTGTATTGATAATAAAAATATGTGCACTAGCAACCAGCTTCAATATGGATTTTCTGGAGTTCTAACGAGAAGCCTTAACCAGTGGAGTCCATTCCATGCCGAGTATGAGACAGTTATCCACCTCAGAAAATGAATACAGGGTTGCACAAGATCATGGTTTGATTAAAGTTAGACATTAACACCGTTGGACACCGACTAATTGGTTTAGGGTTCAAACATCAATGCGCAAGGTTGGAGGTCCTAGGTTGGAATCCCATATGTGGCATGGTGGATGCGCACTTTTGATGAGTCCCATACTAGGACAAAACGGCTATCCATTGCCTTCAGGTTTTCACTGTTAGTCTAGCTTAGACAAACTCGTGAATTCAACTGTAAAAATTTAATCTCTAGCTATCAATTTCAAAGTCATTACTTAGAATATCAATGGTGGCTTTGTAAGTAAATTCATTAATACATTAAGAGTTATTCTGCACAAACTAAACAATTGATTAATTGAAGCGTAAAGGAGGTATAAACAGTGAAATAATAAACTGAAGTAGAAAACTGTGACATAAGAATCTAATTTGATTACCTCTAGATACTGAAATGAATTTCCGGCATCAGATCTGATACATTTAGGTCTTAAAGCGAATCTGTTCACTAGTATCTCATGTTATGTATTATGTAGCCCAGACTATTTCTAAACTCTTTAGACTTATTGATTAAAAATATTAGATAACTAAACTTCTTTTTTTTTAATGTTAATGTTGTAAAACGTTTGAAACGAAATCTATCATGGAATAATTTTTTACTGTGCTTCACGAAACATATGATGTGGTTCCAGAGAGTTACAAAGTAAGTCTGAACCTAAGTTTCATACTGCTTAACAATTATCAACATAGAGTATCTGAAATTTTGAAAGAACCGATACTTAAAAGTTTCATAAACAAAGATAATATTGTTATTTTCATATTTCTCAATATCCAGTACCTATTAAAAGATGATCCTGTAAATAGAACCAACTAATGAATTTCAGTGATAAAATTATTGAAAAGATTTATTAGTACGCCATCAAAATAATCTTAGAATAAAATGTGGAAGATTACAAACAGGTTTCATTTATTCCAGTAATTATTCATTATAAATTAAATTTATCTATTTATTTATTTAAACACACAAATATTGGTACAAGGAGGGCTGTGATACTGCCCAGGTGCCCAAACCGAAACAGGTGGTTTTCTCAGGAGGATACTCCCCAAGCCTTTGACCTAAAGGTCTGGTCCACAAGACAGTGGAGCAGTGTGAGAAGATGTAGCTGGTGACCAACAATAGGTTCGTACGCCATTCGTTCCATCGGGATACTGGAGCCCATGTGCACCATTTATTTGGAATCAGGGTTTCCCAACTCACCTAGGTGAATTTCCCGTGTCCACCAACCCGGTTAAAGCCCCGGACACTCACTTTTCATCCTCTCAATTTTGTAAACAACAGTAATGCCACGAGAAGGCAGTGAATAGGACATCCCTGGCAGAGACTATATACGCGTGGTCATGTGAGAGCATTTCGAGAGGGAGAGCGTACTCTCCTCACTCTCGGCCGTACCAGGGCATTTGGGGGCATAAATTAAACACTATGATCTTTGATTTTATTCTGTTCACAAAACTTTTTTATTACTTAGATAATGTTACTTAGTAATTCTGTAAGAATTTTTGTTGAGATAGAAACAATCTTATTATCACTAGTTTCAAGTGATATACAATCCTGTTTCATAGTATGTTTTAATAGTATACAACTTACAATCAATACAAACAATTATTTTTTAACTGTGATAAAAACCTTTTTTCTAAATTTTGAAATTTTATCTAACAGATCACATTACTTATTAGTATGATTGAGTTTTTTTAAATAACAAATAGTAGGTAGTAGAGATTAGTTATTGAAATCTTAATGAAATATAACACTTGAAACCTTAGATTTTCAATTTTAAAAACACTTTGAAACGATGATTTCCATTTGTTTTGATTTCTGTACAAAATTATTGTGTTTTAATGCAATAATATAGAGTCGGTTAAGTTAATTCATCCTACGCATTTATAAAGTTACTTTAAAGCATATTTCCAATGAGCTAATTTTGGTGGTTATCCTTGTCTCAGTCCCTGAAAAGACTTACTTACTTACTTACGCCTGTTACTCCTCCCAGAGGAGCATAGGCCGTTCACCAGTATTTGACATCCGAACCTTTCATGGGCAATCCTTTCCAGTTACTTTCAGTTAATGTTCATCCTTTTCATATCTGCTTCTATTTCCCGGCGTAATGTGTTCTTCCTCTTCCCTTCACCATTCCAATTTAGGGATTGCCTCGTGATGCACATCGGTGAATTATTTAATTGTATGTCCGATCCACTTCCAACGTCTTTTTCTAATTTCCACTTCAGCTGGAAGCTGCTTTGTCCTCTCCCATAAAACGCTGTTGCTGATGGTACTCGGCCAGCGAATGTTGATTATTTTGCGTAGACAACTGTTTATAAATGCTTGTACCCTGTTGACGATGGATGTAGTAGTTCTCCACGTTTCAGATCCGTACAGTAGAACAGACTGTCTGGACGTTCGTATTGAAGATTCTGACTTCGATGTTGGTTGACAGATGTTTTGAGTTCCATTTGTTCTTCAGTTATAGGAATGCGGTTCTTGCTTTGCCAATCCTCACCATTACGTCTGCATCAGATCCTCCTTGTTGATCAATGATGCTTCCCAGGTACGTGAATGTTTCCACCTTTTCCAGAGTTTCGCTATCAAGTGTGATTGTTTTGGTGTTCTCCGTGTTGTATTTGAGAATCTTGCTTTTTCCTAAATTAGAAGAGCGAATGAATTACGGTAAAGGTGAAAGCATTCATTGAAACACTAATGGATTATCCTACTGGCTGACTTGTTACTTGAGCTAACGATTTTGAAAGTGCTAAGTAGATTGATATGTCATTTCATTCATATAGTCTTGATATAGATACTAAAATAATCTAGACCTTTCAGCTCATTACAAATACTAACGTGGATCCTTTCCAATTAATTTTGATTTAAAGTACAACCCTGACCATAATTTTCAGGATTCTGTAAAACGATTAAATGAAAGTAAATCAACTTTAAAAAAATCCTAACATCAGTCATATAATACATAATATCCGTTTGTGTTTGTAAGAGTTTGTATTTTCCTGTGACTTATATTCAGAAGTTGAACAGATCAAAGTAAACTCTTATATGTGCTTCTTTTGAACAACAGGTAAGGTTAGACGGAGAAATTATAACTGGAGAATAGGATATATAAATTTGGTTTGCTAGGTAATCTCAGAATAAATTTATAATTTCCTTTGGAATACTGAAAACACCAAATTTAATACAGGGAAATTTTTGCATTAAGTTTAACATAAACCTGCATAACCGATCCTACATGAAATTTCAAGGATAACTGCTGTAAAGAAATATGAACAATGAATTAAGATGACGTAATAGAGAGGTTTTTTAAAACAGGCTATATTGTAGGCCATATATATAGGGAATATATGAAGTAACTGATAAGAATACCATGTTGTATAATTTCAATAGGATATGGTAAAATAGGGAAGGGGTGTAAAACTACTAGGCAAATATTGAATCATTGTTTTCATCTGTATGAGGTTGGTGTTATTATTATAATCAAAGTTGCAGAAGGGATTAAACTAAATGATACCGGAAACAATTATAAATAAATATCAAGAGGATATGGATTATAATTACCGAGAGAGAGAGAGAGAGAGAAACATCGACATATTCAAAATTCAGATTATCATACATCTTAATTATATCTAAGAACTTTTACCCCATGTGTTAACTTACCTTGTTGACATTTTCCACTACAATTTTCAAACTTTTTTTAAAAATATTTTTGATGGATATCTACAAATGTTAACACTGTTCAATTTGTCATTTTCAATATATATTCTTGATTCATTCTACTCCATGGTCATTGTTGTTTTGCTTGTTTTGTTTGCTTGTTTTTTTTCCCTTTTTAACCTCTCATAAACACAGTTTTCAGTTGTTAGTCCTGATGAATCATTCATGTATATATATATATATATATAGATAGATAGATAGATAGAAATGTAAATGCAACTTTTCATAGATAACTTTGTTGAATGAGACAAAAAAACGTGATTTTTTTCTCTCTTCTATTTGTTTTTTTTTTCAATTTTTTATTACCCCAACTACTAATAAAAATTTTTTTGTATAAATGAGAACTATAACAGATGGAAACCAAAAAAAAAAAACAGAACAAAAACAATTCGACTACTTTTTTTAATTTTATTTATAAATATATATTTTTTTATATGATAATTATTTCATTTTCTGGCATGTAGGTGATTTTGTTTGAATCAAATAGGTATATATATAGAGAGTTTACTATCAAAAGTTTTGTATTTAAATGATGTTAAAACAATCAATTTCTAACTTATAAGTTCAGATTTATTATTAGACTAATAAATCAAACCATAAAAGTAAATTATAATGATTTTTCTAGAATTCTGTATAACTGATGAAGATGAAATAGGTCTGGTTCATTGATTATTTTTATAAAAATGAACCAACTATATTGTTGAGAAGAGAATAAGTTATAGCTCAGAAAATATAAATACAGTGATTATATTAGTTAATATGAAGGAATTAGTAGAGATTGTTTCATATGTAGTATACAACAAGGACTGGTCTTCCCGGTCTCTTACATTGTCCGGATAATCCATGTACCCATAAAAATTGTTGTTCTGGTTGCTAGAAAAGGCACCGGTCTCGTGGATTTCGAAGAATCTCGGCTTTCATCATGAGGCATCATAATTCTACCTTCAACTCCCAGGGCAGAGTTTAAATGGTTTGGATAATTTTTTCTGGTTCGCTTAGTTTTCTACAGGATGGGGTCGCTAGTCCCATGCTCAACCCTCCTTCTTTACCCAGGTTTGGGACCGGCAGTAACTCTAGAAGAGCTACAAGCGTGGAACAATGACCCAATCACACTTGATAGCGAAACTCTGGAAAAGGTGGAAACATTCACGTACCTGGGAAGCATCATTGATCAACAAGGAGGATCTGATGCAGACGTAATGGTGAGGATTGGCAAAGCAAGAACCGCATTCCTATAACTGAAGAACAAATGGAACTCAAAACATCTGTCAACCAACATCGAAGTCAGAATCTTCAATACGAACGTCCAGACAGTCTGTTCTACTGTACGGATCTGAAACGTGGAGAACTACTACATCCATCGTCAACAGGGTACAAGCATTTATAAACAGTTGTCTACGCAAAATAATCAACATTCGCTGGCCGAGTACCATCAGCAACAGCGTTTTATGGGAGAGGACAAAGCAGCTTCCAGCTGAAGTGGAAATTAGAAAAAGACGTTGGAAGTGGATCGGACATACAATTAAATAATTCACCGATGTGCATCACGAGGCAAGCCCTAACATGGAATCCGGAAGGGAAGCAAAAAGAGGAAGGCCAAAGAACACATTACACCGAGAGATTGAAGCAGATATGAAAAGGATGAATATTAACTGGAAAGAACTGGAAAAGATTGCCCAGGAAAGGGTTGAATGTAGAATACTGGTGGGTGGCCTATGCTCCTCCGGTGGGAGTAACAGGCGTAAATAAGTAAGTACATTTAATGGAGTATAATTCCCCTATATATTTTACCATATGATTGATAATTTTTTTAAATGTTTGGCTACTTTTATACAAAATAAATTTAAAGTGTCATATACTATTTATACTGAGCCTTAGTGAATAGAATTTAGATAAAACTCTTCTGACTGATAACAGTAAACAAAATAACACTGTAGTCATTAGTTAAAAGGTTTAAAGATTCCCATCATATTAAAAGACTAATATTTGAACGAAGAATATTCTTCGTTCATTATTTAAAAAACAGAAAAAAGAAAAACTATATTCAATTTTCAAATCTTCTCCATAGTAGTTAACCTTAAAAAAAAACAAAAGAGCAATATTAAACTAATAAATCATAATGAGGAAATTCATTTATTTTTTACGACCTTTTTCCTAGTTAATTTATTACTATACAATTCTATAGTGTATCTCATTGAAAGTATTCAACAATTGACTTATTGACTAACTAACTAACGAACTAATTGAATCATAAATTATCCATAATTTCCCTAATTAACTATATCAAATACGTTTGTGCTTTTTTTTCTTTTCTTTTTTTCTTTTTTTTGGTTTCCACCTCATTGTATATCATTTTGTTTCAAGTTAGTTTACTAATTACTAGGAGAAGGAATAGTAGTTATGACTTCTTTTCTAACTGATCGAGATGTTAAAACCAAGACATGATATGTTTTTTTTAATTTTTTTTATTTTTGGTCAGTAAAAGGAAATAATCAAAATGGAATTTTTCGTTACGTAAAAGAATGTCTGAAATTTCTTTTATTCAATTATTTTTATTGATATTATTATTAGTATTATTTATTATATGGATCTATTTCTTTCAAGGAGTATATATATATATATACGCGCCTTACAAACTCATTTGATTTGTGTGAGGGTTGTGATACTACCCAGGTGCCCAAACTGAAACAGGTGGTTTTCTTAGGGGGACGCACCTGAAGCCTTTGATCTAAAGATCTGATCCACAAGGCAGTGGAGCATCGTAAGGAGATGCAGTTCAATGGTAGCTGGTGACCAACGATTGATTCATACGCCATTCGTTCCCTCAGGATACTGGAGCCCATGTGCACCATTTGTTTGGAATCAGGGTTTTCCAACTCCCTTAGGTGAACTTTCCATGTCCACCAATCCGGTTAAAGCGCCGGACATTCGCTTTTCGTCCTCTCAATTTCGTAAACAACATCCTTGGTGCGAGAAGGCAGTGAGTAGAACTTCCCTGGACGAGGCGGGTAAATCTTTCGCCTTTTCATCATAATTCATTTGCTTTTGTTCTGGTTGTATCTTCTCATTGTTGTTTAAGATGGCAATTGATCAGTCTCCTGTTAGCATATGTGCATACTGTGCGGACTGTCTCGATATTGCCTTAAGTCACAGGCTTTATAAACAAAGATGGATGTTGGTTAGCGGCAGAATCCAGGATGCACATTTCGTTCTATTTGAGAGTGAACATCAACTCTGGGATGCAGGTACATCCAGCTGACGAGTGCCAAATAGAACGAAACATGCGTCCTAGATTCCACTGCTAACCAATATATATATATATATATATAGAGAGAGAGAGAGAGAGAGAGAGAGAGACTAGTTGTAAAGGAAATTTGGAAGATAGATTGGCTGAAATTTTGTTTAACTAGAAGCGTGCAATATTCGTTTTATTAAACACAAGTAACTGTTGATGAATAAACTAGTTAAAAAACTGTGAAATACAAAAAATATATTTGATTTTAAACTTCTGAGTTAATGTTTCATCTATTAACTAAGTTATCCAGACTCCTATCTACTCTCATATGATTTTGAGATGGTGAAGAAAATTTGTAGCTAAGGTGGATGATTTTGATGGAGTTTTGTTCGATGAGCTGTTCTCTGAGCCCCGAGAACGAAACTCCATCAAAATCCCATCTAATACTTTACTAAACTTCTAATAATAACAAGTTATTTTCGTGTCTACTGCATTTGATTACATCTACATATTATTAACCTGTATGATGGAAAAATTGATCTATTTTACTAGTAATCAGTATGGTTTGATGGATTTCATAGTTTTTCTTCAGATAAAACTAATCAACTTTTGTCATTTTATGAAAACAATTCCTGCACAAATATCGGCTCATGATTTTTCTCATGCTCTTTATCAAGATGAATAATTTGTTGAATAATGATAAACCTTTAGGTTATTTAAAACATTTCTTACATCTGCTAAGTCAAAACGTTTATGAACTTTTCATGGTTTTTGAATATAAAATGCAGTTTACGAAAAAGATAAACTCCTCAAAAGGTTACTGCTGAAATGTAGTTTCCAATTTTTGAATATGTATCTTTTACTAATGTGATCTATAAATATTTAACATAATTACATGTTCTATCTAAATAAAATTTCAATTATGTAGGAAGAATATCAGCATTAACTTATGTTATATATTAATATTTTAACACAGATAACTCACAATATAAAATTACATGTTTATTTTCTATGGGGTCACCAAACTGCATCACTAGGCAAGCCCTAACATGGAATCCGGAAGGGAAGCGAAAAGGAGGAACGCCAAAGAACACATTACGTCGAGAAATAGAAGCAGATATGAAAATGATGAATGTTAACTGGAAAGAACTGGAAAGGATTGCGCAGGACAGGGTTAGATGGAGAATACTGTTGTGTGACCTATGCTCCTCCACGAGGGGTAACATGCGTAAGTAAGTTTCAATTGGATGATATTTTATTGCTAAATAATTCAGCACAATTTACTCATTAAACAAAAATGAACTTCAAACATAATGTAACTGTAGTAAAAAAGAATATACTTTTTGTAATAGCGATTATTTTTGAAAGGTCATGTTTATATTTACCTCATTTTATTGTTTGACCTCAAGCATTCAATGATACAGTAAATTTAGAAAAAAAATATTAAGTTGAAATCTTTAACTGTAAATTATACACAAGATGTATATGTTGAATGCATGAAACTTACTAAAAGGCGTCTTAATTGAAAGACCATATTTTCAGTGTAGGAGAATATCTAACACCTTGATTATTAATCTATTGTGTGTAATTTGAAATCACATCTAGAACCTCAATTACTGGTAATAAGACATGTTACAACTCTTACAAAAAAGAATTGAAGACAAACAGCAAGTAAACTTCATACATTGCTAGAAATTAGTTTATAGATCTTCGTCATAATTTGCTATTTAGACTGTTTAATGATTTTAGTTATAATAAAAAGATAAGCCAGACTGAGCACTAGTTACTCCTATAAGACTTTGATGAAGCTTCACTAAATGATGAGAAACTATTGGTCTTTGTTTCTAGTATGCTACATGGAATAACCTATATTCTCTATCTTGACTTCAATCAGTCCAATCAACAAATCTCCCTCAGAAGACTTATTGTAAAGACTGGAGAATATTGCTTCTTGGAAATAATAATAATGTATAAATATGTTTAAAATGTTTTTAAAATAAGGGAAAAATTTCAGTAGTTTAAAATTGATAAACCACTTGAAGGCATTTTTGATTGCAGAGAAGTGAAGTACTCTTTGCATAAGGAATTCCGTTGGATAGAAACAGAAGTGGAAAGTTACAGAAAAACAAATAACAGAACGGTCAATAATTAAGTAAGCAGCTTTACAGACATCTTAAAAAGACATAATAGAATTGAGGATATGATTTCTAAAGTCTCCCATAAGCCACATTCCACAGTTTTGAATTCTATATTTTAACGATTTGCACTTCAGACAAATTTATTATTAGATTTTTTATGACCCCCGATGGTTATAATCAAGTTTCATTAGTTTACAACATGTTTTCATCAACTCTACACCCCATAATAAATTATAATTTGCATATAAAAATGCCACGTTCTAGTATTTTATAAACTGTAATTCGTGACAATTCTATGGGAAAAACGGCACGGCTATATAAAGACATCTGGTTTCCATGTATACAATATGAGGTTTACAAGTATGGAAACAGTGATGAGTTTTTTCACCTACATTATGTAACCTTTCCATTCCAAACAAGTTAAAACATTTGTTCGTCTCCTTGGTAATAACGTTTTTCTTAAGTGTAAATTTTCATTTTGACTGCTTAAAAAATTATCCCTGTTGAAAACATTAGTAAGATTTCCACTAGTAAAAAACCAGTGCGAACAGCTGTTCCAATCTTAGTTACCCGAATAACGTTTTATTTTCTAAACAACGACTCATAAAACTAAGACGGAAGGTTACTATTGTTTAGAAATGGGAAATATAATCAATCTTAAATAGTTAAATTTTAGTTCGAATATAAAACTATCGGTTTCATCAGCATAGAAACCACTTAGTTGTTGAGATGAAGAATCGTTCTTTCATCTATGCATTTATACGTAGCTAGTGAATACAAAGCTTGTGAGTGAATAAATTTTATAGGCAATTCACATCAGATAATATTAAATCCCCTGTCTTAAACTTAAATTCAGGTTGGAACGAGATCTAATTAATATAGTGTTTGAATTCTCCTAAAATATTTCATAATCATTGAATACTGTCGTTACAGAAGTTGAATAAAGATTGCTTTCAATAATTACATTAATAGTATTAAAGTGTATTAGTGAATCGCTAGACTAATAACAGTTTAATGGATTACTAATTTTTTACAGTTGAAATCATGAGTCAATTGAAGCTAGACCACAATGGAAAACCTGAAAGCACTGGAAGGCTGTTTCGTCCGATTGTGGGAGGAGTCCCACGATGGTTTAGCTTCAATTGACTCATGATTTCAACTGAAAAAATGACTGAAATCTCCACAAAAACCCCTTCTGATATTAATTTGTTGTTGATCATAATTATTACTGAATGTGAGAAGACTATGTAAGTGTTTTGATTAAATTCAATTTCAAAATGCTTTGAAGAAAATACAAACAAATTAAATTAATGTGATATATAAGATTACAGTTTTTTAATACTATAAATCATTTAGTATATTTGAAATACAAAGAATCTTGACTAAAGTGAATACAATGATTTGTTCTACACAAGATTATCACAGCATACCGATTATTGAACTAAATGAATTCTCAGCAGTGCGCATCCACGATCCCTCCTGCCTGATACGAACCCAGGATCTATCAGTCTCGCGCGTGAACGCTTAACCACTAGACCACTGAGCCGGCTGGCATCCAACGGTATTAGTGTCTAACTTCAATCAATTCACGATATTGCGCCACCGTCCACCATTGTCTTCATTGAGTTATTATCTCACAACAGATCCGGTTGAACTCTACTGGCCACTACTTCTCATTAGAACTCCAGGAAATACCTCTTGAAGCCAGTCACTAGTAAGCATATGTTGATTATTATCAGAAGGGGTTTTTGTGGATATTATAGTAATTTTAGTAGTTGAGATCATGCTGAAGAGTTCTACAACAGGACGAAACGGTCGTCCAGTGCTTCCAGGTTTACCATGGTGGTCTAGATTCAATTGATTCACGATATCAACTATTAAAATTACTATAATATCCACAATAACCCTTTCTGATATGAAATGATTTCTAATGAAAAAAATGCTGATTCGAATGCAATAATAATAATGCAGGTCATTTGAATCAATGACTCATTTTATTTGATAATAAGGATTATAATAGAGATCATATAAAATAAATACTAAATCTAGTGCACAAAACAAATGCAAGATGTAGTTATCGGTTAATTACAAGTAGTAATGTTTGGGATTAATTTATTTGGTTAACAATTGTGAGAAAGATCACGTAATACTTACAAAATAAATAAATCGGATATGTTTATTTGTACTGTTCTTACACTAATTTTATTTTGAAGTGACTAGTCATCTTTACATGGAGATAATAAAACCGGAAATTTAATATCATTGGATTGCTATTCTATTACTTTTCAGTAGAACCTCAATAATTCATCTTGAATCAAGTCATCAGTAAGCACATGCATATATGGTAGTTCAGCTGTTTGCAGAGATTAGTATAAACTGTATTTAACATTCGAAACTGACTGACAACATTTGAGGTACCAGTGAAAAACAGGGAGTACTAGACAGTTGTTTTGAGTGCCTATATCTGAGAAGTCCGATACTAGGAAAAAGCTGTTCAGTGTTCTCTAGTCTTCAATGGTGAGCTAACTGATTTCGATTGGTGACGAACACCACCTACAAATAAATCTGGTTTATGAGAGACATTTGAAACTTTTGAATGGTTCCTAGTGTACTCTATCATGAGTAAGTGGAATAATCGCTTATTTACTACCCTTACCAATTAAAAACCAGTAGTTGAGGCAAAAACTTGTTTACCGTTAGCCCTAATTACAAATAAATAAAATAAGTTACAACAAAAAATGCCTGCAATAAAATGATCTTCATGAGTTCTATAAATCTTGCATTTCTAAATACGACGGTTTTATTTACGGTGTTCAAGCCATTTTAGGTTGGCAAAGTTTTATCTGATAAAACCAGTGGCTTTTCTGGAATTGCATTCCATATTTGGAGGGCTCATAAACCACCCGTATGTATGTGATTGCGTAGAGAAATAGGTACCCCCGGGTCTGGGTGTGTGGACGTCCCACTACATGACAAGTATAGTCTACATGCACACCGGTAATACACGTTTTCATTCACCCATCCCAAAACACAGATCTAGGTATATTCACTCACCCGGGAGGTTAAATTGTTACCTCTACCTCCAAACGTATTTGCTACTGACTGTTTATTACGCATTAAATGCATATCACTGGTACAAAGGTTTTCTCTCACACTTCATGACATGCATGTAAGTATAAGCACTCTATCAGGGACGGTTGATGGTCATCTACCCTTAGTATTTGCTAACATATATTTTCATTATATTTTTGACCTACTGTTTTAGACATTTGACTTTATTAGGCATAGGGCAGACATTTTCAGCTTACGTTCTTTGTGCTAACCCATACTCATACCCTTTGCATATACCTACATCTACAAATTACATAAGCCGAAACTCATCGACATAAGCATACGCATCGGGCACTATAATTTTTCAGCGAGGTTTATCAAATTGCGATGTGTTGGTTCAACGTTAAGTAATTACACATTGAAGAAAGCAGACAAGTGCGTCACAAGGTAAGCCCTCACATGGAATCCTCAAAGCCAAAGGAGAAGAGGAAGACTAAAGAACACATTACGCCGAGAACTGGAGACAGATATGAGAAGAATGAACAAAAATTGGATAGAACTCGAAAGGAAGGCCCAGGACACAGTGGGTTGGGGAATGCTGGTAGGCGGCCTATGCTCCATTGGGAGTAACAGGCATAAGTTAGCAAGTAAGTAATTACACATATACTTAAACTTTATCCACGAACACGGTTGTATGTTCAATTCTTATGTTGTAAACAGCAGTTGAATGCAGTTAACAAGCAACTTCCTCTCATCAATACATTTACAGTTTCTGTTAGAAGTAATACTGTCAAATTAGTAAATATGTTGGCTAAAAGTCTCCTTGAATATAACAAATAATTTGGACAATATTATCACATCGGCTAAGATCTCATTACATATTTAAGCATCTTAACCACACAAAAAAGTGGGAATTTCGATATTAATCGAACGAAATTACAAATGAAATCATTTAAATTAAAAGAAATAAATGGTACATATTAATTACCATCTCTGTTACAGTGAAGAGTATGAATCTTTTGAACAAAAATAAAAAAGTATTAATGATAACTTCTGTAGTTAGAAAGGTGAATAACAGTTAAACAGAAGTTAGTGCACAGAAAAAAACCCATTGAAAACGAAAAATTTACTTTTGAATTTGTGTATCGGACGCAAACAGGCAACTACAATATTTAATATTGAAAACCAAAGTTTATAATTCATTTAACTTCAAACAAAAATTTGTGACTAGACCACGTGAAATCTAGTCTGTACAAAGCACTTTTTGTTATAGAATCAATCAATTAGTTGATGGTTAGAGACCTTGAATGACATGGTTCAAAATCGTTTGCAATGGCAAAGGTGTGTCCACTCTTTGTGTTCTCCAAAATTCTAATCCTCTGAATTCCTCGTGTCCCTATCCTTTTTCTCTTTCCAAATTTATTTCACTGTATTATACTCCTTCAATAACATCTTCAAACCCTAATCTTTCACATAATGCTTATACTCTTACTACCTCTACCACTATGGGATTTGAATCGACAACTCCGTCTCTGTGCTAATGTGGTATGGCAACTCGAACTGATGTACGTACGTACGAAGTTCTACGTTGTGACTGACTGACTGAATCAATTAGTTATACAAAAACTAATAAAATAAAGTTACGATCGTTTTGATATTTGGACTGAATACTATTGAACTATATATCGGGTTGACTATGGAATGCTAATAGACAGTGACATGTTGAAATGTTTATCTAAAATCCAAGTAATTAGTTTAACAAATGTTAACATTTCTAGTACTCACTATATTCTGAGGATAACTTGCAGATAAAGGAAAATAAATAATATCGTAGCATAAAGCTAAGTGATTTACAAAGAAGAAATGGAATATAGCCATCAGTGGAATCCAGGACACACTCTGTCTCATTCGGAGCTCTTAAGCTGGATGTGCCTGTATATCAGAGTTCATCGGTACTTCGGGATTCAAATCCGGTATCGTTCGCTTTAAAGTAGACATGATGGCGGTATCGTGGTAATCCGCACAGAATGCACATATCCCAAACAAGATTGATGAAACTTCAGTCACTATATAAACAACATAATAATCCAAATCAATGAGATTTAAATTAATTGATTTTTCCTTTGAAAATTCAAAGAGACATTCGAAAGGCTATTAAAACGTTTTAGTTTCATTAGTTGTTACAAGTTTAGTGAACGAAAATACCAGTGGGGTCAACCAAATGTAATGTTGGCAGATGCAGACTACTTGGTTGGGATCCGCGTGACTATCGTAACCAATGGTTGGAGACTCTAGGTGACATGGCTCAGAATCGATCACAATGGCGTAGGTGTATACACTCTTTATCTTCCCTTAAACCTTGAGATTAAAATCGCCTCACAACTTTCTTCCTTCCTATACTATATCCTTATATACAATCTTTCTTTATGTACTACCACCACTAAATTAACTATTTCTATGAATCCGGTGTTCATCTTGTTGTGCTAATGAGGTATGGCAACTTGGACCGATGCATATATATGCCTGGTCCTACGTTGTAGTTGACTGACTGACTGACATTCAGATCATCGAAAATATTCAGTCAATTTAAAAGCTGGAAAATATTTTCAAACTATAACTGTGAATTATCTTAGATCACTTAGTGAAAATGTCTCATTCTATAATTAGTTGACGTAAAATTAGGAGAAAAATTATCCCCTTCCCCTCAAAAAAAGGATTAATTAAAATGATGTCTGACATGAAATCAATTTCCCATAATCTGACATTATCACTACACATATGACTGTCAATTATGTATTGCTATTTATAAATTAAATATTTTATTTATGATACCCTTATTAATTTTAATTTCAGTGGAATCACCCAGTCGACACTTGAAATGTTAATTATACTTCATAGTAAATTTGGGTATTGGAGGTGTTGAGTTAGCTAAGCTAAAAAGTATGTAACACATCTAGAGAGAGAATGCTGTTTATATTGAATGCTGTTGTCAAATCTATAAACAGGAATAAAAAATATTGATTCTGATATCGCTAATAATGATATTTTTAAAGATCTTTTAGTCGATAAACGGTCGTTCATCGAAACCAAGAATGAATCTAACTTTACTTGGTATCGACGTGTATATCAGTTGTAGTAATTGATTGTATTTTGGTAATTAGTTCTTCATTCTCATTCACAAAAATTATTATCAATAACTTTCTGTAGCTGAAGTAAAATGGAAATTTTTCAAGTCTGGTCATGGAATTGATTATAAAAAATCGTATCTAGTTTCGGCAGTACATTTTTAGTAAAAATAAAGGTATTTTATGCTTTGATTTGCATGATGTATATGTATTTTGGAAGTGAGAAACTAGCGGTTCGACTTCCAACCTATGATCTTGTTTAACTCTCTCAAACAATAGACGTAGCCATCACTAGCACCACCATGTAAAACAGATGACAGAAGGTGAAGACCTGAAAGCGTTAGGTGTACTACGATACATAAAAATAAAGTAATCGGTGTAAGTGAAATACTTAGCGGGGATAATGGAGGATTGGTTGAAGTTAGACTTGTTTATCATAGAATCCCAGCCCAAAAGGGTTGAGCTCTCGTGCCCAATACCGTAGGTCCTGGGTTTGATCGTCATTAGCGGGATCGTTAATGCACCCTACTGAGGTGTCCTATGCTTTCAGGTTTTCCATGAGTTTCTAACTTAGATTGACTTATGATATCATTAAAAACAGTTTTAATAATTCAATGTTAATAACACGTAAAATCTATCAGAAAGGTATGGTACTCATCTTTCTTTGGAGAAGAAGACTATTAACGCTGATAATAAAATTCCCACTTCCAATATATTGTAAGTAACGAATACTAAAATACTGTTTCATTATCTTGATAAATACACGAAAGCATGTAGCTCATTCAGAATGATTTTTGGTTAGAATTTAATGCCTTAAACTATCCCAATGACTCAGAGATATAGTTTTAAAGATGTTCCAAATGAGAATCAGGAACCTTATTTTTAAAATGATTTATGTTCAGTAGCTAACAAAATAATTTGATTTTTGTTACCTGGACAAATCTACATGAACCGGCAGAAAACGGAATTTCCCGCACTCCTTTTCTTGGTATGATGATCCTGTCATCATTCACAGAACACAGTAACATTCTTATAATTCTGCTACTCATTGAATATGTGTCTAAACCATCCTCCTCAAGAAAAACATCTTTAAAATAATATGCAGTACCTAAGTTAAATGGAAACTTCTTAATATGAGTCTTCGGGTCACCGAATGTTGATGACTGACGATCTGATCAGAAATAGCTCCAAATCAATGCACATAATGTAAATAATATACTACTCCCCATGATATGTATTTTTCAATGGAGTTCTCTTTTCTAATCAATACGTTACTTATCAAGATATTTATTGATTCAGTATAGTTATTCTTACCGTAATCATTCTTTTAATATTTGACCAGAATTACAACTTACACTTCAACGTTCCATTTCATACCTTTTTCACTGGTTATTTTGATATTTAGTAGTTGTTATTTGATAGTCACAAATATCTACAAACTATATATGTCTATGATACTGATTTCCATAAATTACATTCAATGGTAAACGAAATCTGATGTCTCCATGATCAGTATTATTATAGTTTATCCGCAACTTCTGAATTGTTAATATAGACAAATATATCTTTATATGCAAAAGTTATATACACATCTAGTGAATTATCATGCAGTCCAAATACTGGTTCATATTACTCATATATAATATGAAAGATGGCTTCTGAATGACCAGTATTAGTTACAACCAATGGTAACTAGAATTTCAAGTATGTAGGATATTTATTCCGAGTCCAGTCGTTCTACTGTAAAGAATATACTTTTAGCAAAATCACCCAATAATGATATTTCATTTTTGAAAACTAATTATAACTAATAGTTCTGGTTATTGGCTTATAACTGTGTATAATAAAAAGTCACCATCTTTTCTTTTACTAAACGAAATATACTTTGAAAACTTTGGGGAATGTATCATGAAAATTCTTTAGTCTTTATTAGAAATCAGTGTAGGTTATAGATAAATTATTTGTTTAAAAGCAACTAGTTACTAACATGGATGAAAATAACTTAAAATTAGCAATAAAAATGGTTCGATTCTAACCCTTGTATGTTAGTAAAATATAGACTACTATAGTACCTTAATAACTCGTATATACAATACTGGAATAGTAAGCTATTTCCTTAGAGTAGTAGGCTCAAACTTAAATTTGGAAATTTCATTAACGAATAACACACAAACTACGGAGACATTTAAAAGGGTTAGAAAGCGCATATATAGCTGATGACACTCACTTCTAAACAGAAATCATTTTGGAGAATGGCTACTCAGGTAAGAAAAAACAATATATTCTCACTGACATTTAAGGTTTTTTAGCCTATTGACTTAACATGAAGTCTGAAAGTAAAAACCAACATCAAATGTTTAAAAACCAAAACGGAAAAAACGTTTATCAAGTTAAACACTGTTTGGCATTTAGAAAGAACAACAGGAAGAAGCTCAACAATAACAAATTTTTATCTAGTGATCATCGTCTTTAGGCTCATTAAGATTCAATAAATTCAATGAAAATGAATTGAGGTAAGATGGTGGTTGGAGGTGGTCAACAGGAAACCTTGGACCCGGGTTTCGTGCTACTTGGCACTCGTCAGCAAGGTGTACCTGTAATCTTGAGGGAACTGATGCTCCCTGGCGGATGATTCGATTCGTTTATAGTAAATCGAATAATTATTTCATAATATTTCATAAAATAATTATTAAAAAGGTTTTACTCACTTTTACAGACATTTGCATCTTGAGTTGTAGCTCTGTCCCATGGTCTATCCATATAACCAGGTTTACAATATTCACAATCTTCACCAGATGTATGATGTTCACATGCACATATTAATTTACCATTTGATCCTAATATACATTCACTTGCATGTCCATTACATTTACAACGTCCACCAATAGCTATGTCAGCAAATGCATAGAAGTCTATTTCAGATAAAATCTTAGGGTCTATAGTTACATTTACAGATTTTCTAATATTGACCTTCAAATCAGTTTGGCTATCTATATTATTAGTATGATTCATTTCTTTTTGAGGTAATTCTGTAATGGTTTGACCATCTCTTAAATTTCGTGTTCGTTTTAATTGATACTTATTAAAATTATCATAAAAGTAATTTGATTGAAATAAGGGTAGTTTGTTTATAGTTTGTGAATTCTGTGTTAATTTAGAGTGATCAGATAGTTGACTTCGATAGGCATTTCTTTTAATACGATATTCTGGTTCGTTAGACTGATGAAAACTCATTAGGCTTATACGAACATCAGTCATAGTCATCCAATCAATCAATGCTGGACTCCATGGACGTGTTGCTGGTCGACCAAGTGTTGTGCTGAATGCAATAACCCAATCCGAAGGCACTCCCATACCTCCGAAATTTCTAGTAATATTTGGTTTATTAAAAATATAACTGTTCATTGAACGAACTCTTCTACCTTGATGACTGTAATAACTTTCACGTGGTTGTAAAGCAACACATAATACCTCTTGTAAATTAGCAGATGTTATATGGCTATTATGTTCATTTGAGGTAGGTAGTCCAAAAGCTCGATAACAATCAGTTGAAAAATAATGCCAAGGACGCCATGTGCGACCAAAATCGGATGATTTATAAATTGCTATTGAATGTGGTATACTACCTATACTACATGGTTGTAAGGATATATAGTATACTTCAAAACGTTTTCCCAACGATATAGTAAGATTAACAGCTTCACCTGGTCGAATATATCCTGATGCCCAACAAGTTTGATTTTCAACATCATGACGATCAGTTAAATATTCTGATGAAAATTTCCATTTAGTTGAATTAACACTACATAATTGACAATTTGTATTAGATCGACATAAATTTTGTGGTTGATGTTCTCCACATGTAGAAGTTGAATAAACTGATACTCCACGTGATATATCTTTAAATGGTGGAGCACATTGAAATGATTGTGAACCAGATTGACATAATGAATTATGTGAATTAATATCAACTAAGAAATTTCTTTTTAATCTTTCAGAATTATGATCAACATGATTACGTTTTGCATAGAGATTATTTTGTTTTTTTAATATTTTCCTATTAGATTGTAATGGATAATTAAATTTATATTGTTCACCATGGAGATTGTTATGTATTACATTGATAAATTGAATAATAACCATTAAATAAAATAATAATTCCATGATTGAACATTCGAATTTTAATAATTTTGAAAATATTTTTTTTTATTTCCTTTTAAGTAGTATAATCAGTATGCTGTTTGCTTTAATCATTTATCAGCCATTGAATAACCATTATTGATGTTGTATAACATGTAAATATTGAAAAAGTTCCTTTCGTTTATCATCTGTAAAAACAGTTCATCATTCTTTACTTTCTCCTTATGGATAATGACTAGTCAAAAATATGTAACATTTTAAATATTGTCTAAAGTATGTCTGCCATACTACAAAAATAAAGGTGTGTTACTATACAAGTGTGAATTACATTATCTGCCAATGATATGATTTCGATGGTGGTGACGAGGATGATGATTTTTTTTTGTTTTTAGAAAGTTTTGCTAACCCACAGATTTTCAAAAAAAAAATAAAATCTCTGTGTGAAAACTCAATTACAGGAAATAATGAACTTATGACAAAATGATTATACATTGTTGACATGACCTAAATAATTACAAATTTACTGTAATTAATCTTTGAAGTGTTAGTTTGATTGGTGTAAGAAATGTCTGGTAAAAATGTTATTTGTGACCTAAAGTTTGACCCCAGTTTGAAATTAGTAGTATTCGGTATGTTTTTTTCATTATTAAAGGGGTAGTAAGTTTTCATCAACTATATAATTCAGAAGGGGTTTTGTGGAGATTTCAGTAGTTTCATAGTTGAAATCATGAGCCAATTGAAGCTAAACCACTATGGAAAACCTGGAAGCGCTGGATGGCCGTTGGTTGAAGTTAGACATTAACACCGTTGGTTGCCGGCCTAATAGTCTATCGGTTAAGTGCTCTGGCGCGACACTGGCAGGTCCTGGGTTCGAATCTCGCGAGTGCGGGATCGTGGATGCGCACTGCTGAGGAGTTCCACAATAGGACGAAACGGCCGTCCAGTGCTTACAGGTTTTCCGTGGTGGTCTAGCCTAAAATAACTCATGATTTCAACTATATAATTCCTCCTATATTTTATTCATGATATAAAGAAATCTATGCCATATAAGAGTGTAAAATTGTAGAATTCTCAAATAAAAATGATTGTTTCTTCAATTATATTAATGTATATGGGTAGAAAGGATTGTAATCGAGATAATGAACTGATCAATGTGGATCGGTTGGATTTAGACATTAACACAGTTGGATGCTAACTCAGTGGTTTAGAGGTTAAAATTCAGTGCAAGACCAAAGGTCCTGGGTTCGTGCCCAGTGTGAGAGGTCATAGATGTGCACTTCTGAGGAGCTTTATATTAGGACGAAACGACCGTCCAGTGCTTTCAGATGTTCAGTAGTTTTTTCAACGTTGATCAGTTCATGATCTCAATAAAAACTCAACAATCTGCATAACCCTATACAGTAAAAAGACTTTTTATTGTTAATTTTCTAATTTTAGTTTACTAAGTAATCCTAGGTAACTATTTTACTTGATTACCTGGAATACAACTGATTATTAAAGATAACCTATCTATTTGGAAGACTGTTGAACTAACAATGTCATTGATATTGAAATCATAAACCGATCAATGTTAATCCACCATTGATAATGTCATTAACTATAGGGTATATTCACAACTTCGATTTTGGGTTTAATGTAAGCATCGTAGTTTGTTTTCTTTCCTTCC
>NC_031502.1:36907061-36911988 GCF_000237925.1 Schistosoma mansoni | reverse complement strand
GTAGTGGTAGTAGTAGTAGTAGTATTCGTTGTCGTGCATGACTGTGATGATGTGGGGCTGTGATTGTGTGATGTGGGTAGTATGTATGTGATAGTGAGTATTGTGTGTGATGTGATAATGTCTATGGCTTCCTTTCAGCTGCATAAAACTTAAAAATACAATTATAAGTATAAACATAATTGTTAACAAATATTTGACATACTTTAATTTGTGAAGTTTAGATAAATGTTCGATTTACCCACTTACTTATGCCTGTTACATTTCGTGGAGGAGCATAGGCCGCCCACCAACATTCTCCATCCAACCCTGTCCTGGACAATCCTTTCCAGTTCGTTCCAGTTGCAATTCATCCTTTTCATGTCTGCTTCCGATTCTCGACGTAGTGTATTCTTTGACCTTCCTCTTTTCCGTTTCCCTTCAGGATTCCAAATTAGCACTTGCATCGTGATCCAGTCTGATGATTTCCGAAATGTATGTCTTGTCCACTTCCAGCGTCTCTTCCTAATTTCCTCTTCAGTTGGGAGCTGGTTTGTTCTCTCCCACAGTAGACTGTTGCTGCTAATTTCCGGTCAACGGATATTGAGCATCATGCGTAGACAATTGTTTATAAATACTTATACCTTATTGGTGATGGTTGTAGTAGTTCTGGAAGTTTGAGCTCCGTACAGTAGGACTGTCTTGACGTTCGTATTGAAGATCCTGACTTCGATGTTGTCTGATAGTTTTTTTGAGTTCCATTTGCTTTTTAACTGTTGGAATGCCACCCTTGCTTTTCCAACGATTGTATTTACGTCTTAATCGGATCCTCTATGTACATCCTTGATGTTGCCCAGCGACATGGAAGATTGCACCTCTTCCAGAGGTTTTCTTAATCCAGCCAACCACCAAAAGAAATAGAAATGGTAGAGTAGACAGCTTTGTCTTACTCTCACTTTGAATGTGTGTGTCAGCTTTCCTCCATTCATGACTTTACAGTGTTGTCCGTCGTATGAATTCCGTAGGATGTTGATGATTTTCTCATGTACACCATATTGTCGAAGAAAATTCCATGGGGACTTATCGTCCACATCATTGAATGCTTCTTTTGTAGTTAATGAAGTTGATGTATAGTGACGACTTCCATTCAATTGATTGTTAATGAATGATCCAAAGTGTTGCGATTTGGTCTATGCATGATCTTTTCCTATGGAATCCCGCCTGCTGATCTCGAAGTTGGACATCGGCCCCATGACTTCCAAAGAATCTCGGCCTTCAGAATGAAGTGCCATAATTCTTCTGAATCAAGATCCTTTTACTCACAGGACAGAGTTAATTTGTTTATTCTGGCTGGTGTTTTTTAGGAATATCGTTTTGTATACAGTGGGGTTGCTGACATCATACCCGACCCTCTTCCTTTACCTGGCCTTGGAACTGTCAGTAACCCTATAAGTTCTATAAGCGCAGTTATAAATTTTCGAAACGTAACCAGAATCATAATAGTCAGAAGAATAGGGATACAAGGTGTATAAATAACCATAGTCAAGATCAATATGTATTTTCATGTTGGGAAGTAATGATTAAAAGTTGAAAAATATATTCGATAGATTATCAATATATCGAGGAGTGACTGATCTAATCTGGCTAGTGATCGCAGGAGATATTGCTCGCGCCGTTTCAAACCTTGATCTGGTACGGATGCATGACCAAGCGCCTTCAGCTAAATGAGTCCATTGAAACGAATGTGGTCAGCATCCAATGTCGAACACTTACAGAGCTATTGATTTTGGGGATTTATTTACAACTACACAATAATAACTATTCATTCTCAATAAGAAATAGATTATCTACCTAAATATCAGTACATACATTTAATTTGATTAACTTTAGGATAAATTTATGTTTCATTATGTATTTGTTCTAAAATGTATATGTCAATCTTTGTTTTTCGTATATAACTTACATAGGTCATATATACTCTACTACATTACATAGACAATAGTTTTAATGAACAAATATGATAATGAATAAGTTTTATTAGGTTTTTAAAGAAGTTATTATAAACATGGATATACTTGTCTGTTGTTGATATTTATTTATTGCCTTTTTTTCTATAATATCAGTAGGTAAAACTGTAACATACACTAGCGAATGTTAACACAATATGCTGAGTCAGTCATTGGGTATATTTACTTATCTTTGTATTGTTATTTTGAATGTCATTAGTATTATCATCATCACTAATAGTTGTAAACATCTCCGTCCTATTCTGTACAGTAAATACAAAACAATAAAAGGGTATACATGACTTTAAATTATAAACAATTAACATGTAAGCATAAAAGTGGTTAAAACAAAACTTGTTAATTAAATACTGATGACTCTAATTTACTACTGAAATACCATTTACATTTGTAGTACTATATGCTAATCAATAACACTTTAGTGAGTGACATATAAACACGTATATAATTATTCTAAAATAGCTATAGCTTATAAATACCATTCCAGATTTATCATTGTCCATTTGTAAATATGAAAGTTTACAAAAGAGGCCCTCAATAAAATGCTACATTCGGTATGCCTAGAGTGGTATACGCTACTGATGTTGGCATATAAGTAGTATGTATCACCGATAGGAAGTGGAATGTCTAGTGACAGAAGGTTGAGAAGATCGATGAGAAGAGAACAAAAACAGAAAGTGATTGTTATGGAAATGAAGGAACAATGAAATCTGAGACATTTGGTGGATATTTTGCAAATGTAGTATTTACTGTATGGTTCTCAGATTTTATTGAGAGATTCTGTAATTTTGTACTCATGTATATTTGATTGTCGTCACTCTGAGACTCGAAACCGGTACCATCCGCTTCAAACACCATCACGTTATGCACTCACCTACTGAGTCCTGGTAGCTAATTGCTTGTGTAACTAGGTGAAGTTTAAATTCACTTAGTGAACATCAACTCTGAGATTCGGGTACATCCAGCTAACGAATCCCAACTAGGAAGGAACGCGGGTCAAACTGGATTCCACTGCTAGCCACTATCCATCTTTGCTTACAATGTTTGTGAATTAAGGCAATATTGAGGCAATACGCACAGTATACACATATGTCAATAAGAGATTAATCAATTGCATTTCTAAACAACAATGGGTAGATTCAAGTAAACGATACCAAGTGAGTTCACATAAAATGTCTGCATATAATTGGTAGACTTAAAATGTAAATATTCTTCAGTTAATCTGTCATACAATAACAAAGAAAAATGTTCACAATCAATTTATATTATTTCGAAATAAAGATGGATCTATTAATTAGTTTAATAATAAATGATTCCTAATATTAATATTAGTATTTTCCATGTATTATCCCCATTGACTTTACTTGTACACGTATGAAATACTTGGTAAAAAGTATATCTCACACGTTCATTTCATTTTAAAATGTATATTACAGATTCCAATTTCATAGAGGTATAGGTCTGAACTTTTGCAATAATTTTACATGGAATATATCTTATTCAACACTATAAACAAACACATGAGACCAGTATTGATCCAGAACTCGAATTAATACCTTATACATGTATTATCAGAAGGGGTTTTGTGGAGATTTAGTATTTTCATAGTTGCAAGCGTGAGTCAATTGAAGCTAGACCACCAAGGAAAACCTGGGTTCTTATCTGGCCGTTGGTTGAAGTTAGACATTAACACCGTTGGTTGCCGGCCTAATAGTCTATCGGTTAAGTGCTCTGGCGCGACACTGGCAGGTCCTGGGTTCGAATCTCGCGAGTGCGGGATCGTGGATGCGCACTGCTGAGGAGTTCCACAATAGGACGAAACGGCCGTCCAGTGCTTACAGGTTTTCCGTGGTGGTCTAGCCTAAAATAACTCATGATTTCAACTATATAATTCCTCCTATATTTTATTCATGATATAAAGAAATCTATGCCATATAAGAGTGTAAAATTGTAGAATTCTCAAATAAAAATGATTGTTTCTTCAATTATATTAATGTATATGGGTAGAAAGGATTGTAATCGAGATAATGAACTGATCAATGTGGATCGGTTGGATTTAGACATTAACACAGTTGGATGCTAACTCAGTGGTTTAGAGGTTAAAATTCAGTGCAAGACCAAAGGTCCTGGGTTCGTGCCCAGTGTGAGAGGTCATAGATGTGCACTTCTGAGGAGCTTTATATTAGGACGAAACGACCGTCCAGTGCTTTCAGATGTTCAGTAGTTTTTTCAACGTTGATCAGTTCATGATCTCAATAAAAACTCAACAATCTGCATAACCCTATACAGTAAAAAGACTTTTTATTGTTAATTTTCTAATTTTAGTTTACTAAGTAATCCTAGGTAACTATTTTACTTGATTACCTGGAATACAACTGATTATTAAAGATAACCTATCTATTTGGAAGACTGTTGAACTAACAATGTCATTGATATTGAAATCATAAACCGATCAATGTTAATCCACCATTGATAATGTCATTAACTATAGGTATTATTCACAACTTCGATTTTGGGTTTAATGTAAGCATCGTAGTTTGTTTTCTTTCCTTCCTCATTGACTGTATATATCGTTTCCATATTGATATCTAGTAACAGACCATTCGATGAAAATCAACTGGTTTATCAGTTAAACAGGCCAAGAATGAATTCATTGTATTCTATGGCTTCCTTTCAGCTGCATAAAACTTAAAAATACAATTATAAGTATAAACATAATTGTTAACAAATATTTGACATACTTTAATTTGTGAAGTTTAGATAAATGTTCGATTTACCCACTTACTTATGCCTGTTACATTTCGTGGAGGAGCATAGGCCGCCCACCAACATTCTCCATCCAACCCTGTCCTGGACAATCCTTTCCAGTTCGTTCCAGTTGCAATTCATCCTTTTCATGTCTGCTTCCAGATTCTCGACTGTAGTGT
>NC_031502.1:36871022-36906861 GCF_000237925.1 Schistosoma mansoni | reverse complement strand
AAGGAAAACCTGGGTTCTTATCTCGCGAGGCGAGGTCGTGGATGAGCACTGCTGAGGAGTCCCGCAATAGGGCGAAACGGCCGTCCAGTGCTTCCAGGTTTTCCTTGGTGGTCTAGCTTCAATTGACTCACGCTTGCAACCTTATACATGATTAAATAAAAAATCTTACAAAAGTAAACTAATCAGATAAGTTCATGAAAAGTAGAAAATTAATAGATTTCAAGTCACATTATCAGTCAGTTGTCTTTTGCTTAATGTTCAGATATAAGCAAGGTTGAAGAGGATCCCACAAGCTGTTCGAGAAAGTTGACTGAATAATAGGACGTTAATTTGATATGCATATTTCTGAAACTGTGACGTAATAATTCCAGATTAAGATTTGACTATTGGTTGCAAACAAGAGGCCTGAGCACAGTTGGCACAATGTAAACCAATACAGTACTTGACGGGACTTTATATGCTATTTGAAATTCTTTTATCATTACAAACAGCTACGATATTGAAGTTTCCTCACATAACGAATAGAATAAAGTTTATAAAAGACCTATATAATTATTCAGTTGCTTTTTTTTGTGATCAATAATTCACCGATCCACATAATAGGGAGATCTAAATTCATTAAAATGTACCCGATTAAATCAAATCTCACTTGCTTATTTTATGTGAGGCTTTATTCTCCTCTAAACTTAAACTTTGTTTTACGTATTTGATAGTGATTAATTGGTCAAAATTTGGCAAACATAACTCAATAGTCTATAGGGTGGCGCTGATATCTGAAACAACAGATGAAACACTTGTGCTTAACTGTAGATACCGTCACTAGTTAAAATACAGGTATATCTAACAAACGAAATGGTTGACCTGAATTTTTCCGACAACTGCCATCAAATCTTACTTAAAAAATAAAACAAAAGCGCTAAGGATATTAATTGATATTTATGCGTACATACATTACAATTGTGCTATTCTTGACGTTTCCTTCGGAGAATTATTTTACATGTCACGAAATAATTAGTTATTTGGTGGACTTAATAAGACTTATCACTGATTCACTATATAAAGTATGCAGAATGAATACTAAAGATAGTACCATGTTTTCGTAACATATGTCACAATTGTTTTCATTGTACCAAAGTGTGGTGTTTTTTCTGAACTAACGATCATTTTGTACTTGATGACTGCTTGATTTCAAATTCTAAATACAATACGTTCGTTCGTGCTCATCTAATACTTCTTGATGAGATTGCGTTATTTCTGAGATTTCTAGTTTGTACTATAATTCAAATACTCTTAATTATCACACAAAGGATATTATAATTTGTTAATGGTCGGAGGCACTTAGTTTATTTAGGATATTGTTTATAAATGTGACTTCATTTCATCCATGACAAACAAATACAGATTCAGAACAGTACAGTCCCTTGAAAAGATTAAACTACAAAAATGGAGACGCTTCGAAAACAGAGTTCTTTTCAGCTATCGAATCACCATATGTTCATCATATCATGTAGTGTTAACAGTTTTCAGTCAATTATTTACTGTTCCTTAACAGATCGATTACTTAAAATCTTTCAAACACAAAAATAATATTAACTAGTGGTTGGTGGTTTTGATAGTATTTAATGTTCTCTTCAGAACAAAAGTTACACAATACTATCTTAAAATAAATTAAATTATTCAAACAGTTTTTACTGCTTAAGCATCTGAAGATAGTTATCTCCATAGTTAGTTCAATAAGCTGAATAAAATTACTCGTTGGATGGTCAATATTTGTAGCTCGGATTTTTGGATATCCTAATTGTGTTCTGCTATTTAAGTGTGAGGTTCAACGGCCAGATACTTTGGATTCTGTTTAGGACTGATAAGAAAAAATTGGAGTGAAATATGCCTAAAGTATCATTCTGTTTACATCACACTGATGATGCTATTAAATGTAGACAAGAAAATACAAACGTTATTAGGATGTGAAACACTCATCTATTCTATAAGTTTTTATAGATCATTCCAATGTAAACTTGTGAATTATTCGAAAAATTCTCCATTCTGAGCATATCCATTTGACTGCCACCTTTTTAAAACTGTTTCGCTTACTGGATCCAATATGCTAGGCGTAAAACTATCTGGAAAGAATGTTCTCACAATTCTAGTTGTAAGTTTGTTATTGTGTGTTTAGAACTATAAGGGATATGCTACTTTATTTTCGCAATACATAAAACATCATATGTTGAATTATTTAATCAGACTTTCTTTTCTAAATCACGAATGTATATTGCTACTGTTTCTGACAAGACTTTATTTGACCTACCTTTTTTTATTTACAATGTTCAGTCTTCAATGACTTATTACTTGTAAGGAACTGAATGATCTGGTGCAAAATTATTAGCAAATTCGACTTTAAATTTTTCAGGCCTCTGAAGTCAAGAATTAACCCGATAACACTTAAAGCATTATTCTTCAATTGTAGAATCACCACATGTCGACAGACAAACTTGAGTGTTTTTTTTGAAACATTGAAATGACATTAATGAAGGTATTCTGCTAAACCAAACTGTTTATTCAAGTCGAAAGAAAAAATGAATTACTAACCCTAAGAACTAAATGTTATCATCTGAAAACTATTCAAGGTGGATACAATACAATAACTTGGTGAGAAAAGTAAATCCATTGAGACTTTAAGTGATTCCTCATAATAATGTTAGTAGATATTCTAAAGTACAAGAGTTTATTTTTATTAAGACATTAAAAATGAGGAATCTAAATGATAAAGTTCCTCATAATTTGAATATGAAAACTCAAATTTAAAAATTCAGATGATAGATTTTTCTGAAAGTTATTTTTGTTATTAATTAAGAGAATCAACTGAAGAACCGCTGGGATCCAGAACAGATTTTATAAGAATTTTCGTCTAAATTTGAACGAACAATCTCACAATAATTAATTTATTACAAAAGGAGACGAATTAAACGAAATTTCTAAAATGACGTCAACAGTATGTCTGACACCATCCAGTTGATGAAGGAGATGGAATCTGCCTACTACAATTTGCCTTTTCCGGACTGCTTGTTTGATAAAAAACATGATGATCACTCAAAAATTGATATACTCTGAGAGTCAAAATATTCTGAGAAATATCTAGATCGGTCGTCTTCACATCCACATTCTGCCGAGCATCTAATAAATAGAGTTCCAGAACTCGTCATTAAACCAAGTGATGAGGAAATTGGAATGAATTTAGTTATGTCCACTATGGAGATGAATAACTATGCTAGGGACTTTAAAAGAGAATAATTCAGAAATAAAAAATAGAAAAGATCGAAAATAAATAAACCAAAAGAATGGTTTCACACGGTGGTGTTCACATATCGCGAATGAACTTTGTAAGAAATCATTACAATATAAGAGTATTCTTCAGAAAAAACAGTACTCTAAACTGAAATTAGTAAGAGTTAAAGACTCAATACGAAATGAAGAACAACGAAATTGTGTATGTGAGATCAATTGTAGTGAATGTAATACTTTGTGAAGGCATGATAAAACGGCAGCTGAATGTGATGATTAACGAATACAAACCTTGCTTGAAGTGCAGTCCTAAATCATCAAAAGACATGAAAAAAAAACTAGAAAACAAATCAGCAATACCATTATATTCTATACATTTGATTTAAATGGCATAAGAATCCTCTAAAGATATTTTAGTTTATACAAAGAGAAATTAATAGCTAAAATTCAACACAAATGGGCGAATGTAAATAATACTAAAAGAAATCAAAACTCCAACTGTAGCTATTCTAGAGTTATTACTGGTCCCAAGCCCGAATAAAAGAGGAGAGTTGGTCATAGGTTCAGCCACTGCATACCGTAGAAAAAAGCCTAGCAAAAGGAATGGCAAGCAGGTTAAACAAATTAAACCATTGAAACTCTGCCCTCGGAGTTGCAGAAAGAATTATCACGCTTCAGGAAGAGGGCCGAGATTCTTCGAAATTCTCGAGGCCGATTCCCCTTCTAACAACCAGTGCAACAATTAACATAGGTACATCAAACATTCGGACAATGTGGGAGACAAGGAGGACCAGCCAAATAGCAACGGAAATGAGGAGATACAACTTGTCAGTACTCGAAACCAGCGAAACCCATTAGACCCAATCTGGACAGCCAAGGTTAGATACGGGAGAGGTACTTCTGTACCCCGATCACGAAGAGGAAAATGCTCCACACACAAGCAGGAAGTTGCACTGATGCTGTTCAAGGAAGCATGAAAAGCACTGATAGGATGGGAATCACATGGATCCAGGATCACCAAAGCCCCTTTCAAAACAAAGAAGGAGAGGATCACAATGAATGTTATCTAGTGTTATACACACACCAATAATAGCAATGAACAAGATAAAGACCTGCTTTATGAGAGGATGAAATCGGTTATAGAGAAGTGACCAGGAAACGATTTTGCCATCCAGATGGGAGGCCTAAATATCAAGGTCTGAATGAACAACACCGGATATGAAGATATCACGGAACGACATGGACTGGGAAAGAGAAACGAAAATGGTGCGAGTTTTGAAATCCTATGCACATTCAACAAATCGGTTATAGACAGCACAATATTTCCACACAAACGCATACACAAAGCTACATGGATCTCACCAGACCATACTACAAAGAATCAGATAGATCATATTTGTATTAATAAAAAATTTAGAAGGTCAATGGAAGACGTGAGAATCAGGAGAAGAGCTGACATAGCTTCAGATCATCACCGACTTGTGGTTGCCAAGATGAAACTGAAGTGAAAGAAGTACTGGATAACCGGGGAAACGGCATTACAAAAGTTCAGTACAGTTTTCCTTCTAGATACTAAAAAAACTCAAAGAATCCACGATAACTCTCGACAACAAATTCCGAGCCTTATAAGATCTACTCACAGAAGGAGAAACTACTATGGGAAACAAATAGAAATGGATCAAAGAAGCACTAACTCCAACGTGTCAGGAGGTGCTGGGCTGCAAGAAGTATCATCAGGGATGAATCTCTATCGAAATTCCGGACACGATTCCAGAAGGGAAGAACATGGAAGCAGCAATTAATATTAGCTGAAGAAGAGCAGAGAAAGTCAAGGCACAAGCCAAATACAGAGAGGCAAACAAGCAAATGAAGAGGAGCATTAGAGCTGGCAAGCAGAAATACGTTAAATGCCTATTAACGGCAGTGGATAAAGCTACAGGAGAAGGAAGTATGAAACAACTATATAACATGACGGAAAACTGGAAGGGGAACATAGTAAGCCAGAGAGACAAGTCAACGACAAAGAAGGCATGACAATCACGGATATTCAAGAGCAAAGGAACAGATGGTTAGAACGCTTTGAAGCACTCTTGAATAGGCCAGTTTCAATGAATCCGCCGGAAATTGAAGCAGCACACACAGACCTTTCTATAGATGTCACTCCACAGACGATTGAAATAACGATGGTCATCAGACAAATCAAGAGTGGGAAAGTAGCAAGACCTGACGATATACCAGCTGAAGCTCTGGAATCAGACACAGAAGTAACTTCAAGTATGCTTCACGTTCTTTTAAGGAAGAGTTGGGAGGAGAAACAAGTAAGTGAAGTCCTTATTTCACTTCACTTCCTTTTATCCATCTTTTATTGCATGAACAACAACGATTACTTTCACTTGTTCTAATCTGAATATATGATGAACAATAAGCTTGGTTAACACAAGCACTTGTTTGTTTGCTTATCTTCATTTTGTGCATGCTGTGACATGTTCGATGCATGTTTTATAAAATTATCCGATTTTATCAAAACTCCCTAATCAGAATTTTTCTCGCATCAGGTGTATGTAAACATACGCACAAATGTTATTTTAACACAAATTTCTTCACTTATCAAATCAGATGTCTCATACACACTATAACAAATCTCACTTTCCATATTGTCAATATAATTAGATGGTTTGTTTAGTATACAGTTAACAGGTAAATCATGAGTTTATATTCGATAATTTTAATGTTCAATTATATTTCCTTAAGAAAGCTTGTACTACATGGGGGGGTGGGATTTGGGATTTATTCAAAGTTTAGCCGCTGAGATTTTTAGAAATATAAAATTTCTCCTTATTGTCGGTAAGGATGTTTATTCCTACTGTGAAATTCCTTCACATTTATCTTCTGATGCCAAACGTACGGTCAAAATCTGTGACCTGTAGGTTTATCAGGAATCATAAAACTACTCAGTTATGAGTTGGAACGACGAATATTTTACATTTTCAGTCAATTTATGATAAATCACGACCATAAAACAACTTGGAATGGGATCACCTTTAAACTGTAAGAAATCTTCAGAAAACTATTTACCATAATATCATATGGCTAAAAATGTTTCTACTTACACTCATGTGAAAAATTTATATTTGGTATGTCCTTTTATTTAAGTAATCTTATCAGTTATTATATCACTGTTTTCTCAATTATATTCACCCTTGATTTCTTAATACATGTTGCAATGCTTGTGAAATAAGGCTATATCGAGGCAATACTCACAATATGCACATATGCCAATAAGAGACCGACCAGTTGCAGTCCTAAACATCAATGGCAAGATTCAAACAAGTAATACTAAGTGCATGTTGCAGTAGGTTCAAAGATTCCGTTACAAATCAGTGATGTCTCACTTAAAACAATACGTACAATTAATAAAAAAGATAATATTTAACTAACCGATGGGATCATGAACAAAGCTAACGTTTGTATAGACTATTTTCTATTCACATCTTGATAGCTTTGCATGTATTTGTGTCTTAGCAGTTGTTCTAATATCCATATTTCTCCACCTCTAGTTTTATGCACAAATACAAAATCCATAACTAACGATGATGTTTAAACATTCTGTTAGTGTGTCTCTCGAAGACCTCAGTTCAATTGTCCATTATAAAATTAAGGGGTAGTTTTTTTTCTTTAAACTCAGCATGATTCAATGTTCATCAACATTGTGTGAACACAGCACATAAATGAGAAGCGATAAAACCATTTGACTGAAATCAATCCCAACATAATTAATTTAAATTGTAATATGTGGAATACTTAAGAGAAATCAAATTGCGTGGTGGATTCAAGTTAATTATGAAAATATACCTATTTGTATACAACCTTTAGTTATAGTTCTAAAACAGAAAAAACCCCTTGAACAGTGAAGCATCACCATAACTATTTGGAAAGACATGATTATTAAACTAAAAGATAAGGATAAATTAGTCGATTCCTTGTTATTATTGCTAATTAATAACATATTGTCGATAATTGAATGGGAAGAAGAATTTTTTATCACAGTAAAATGTCTATTTTACTGTTTCGTAACCACATAATCAACTGCAATTACTTATCGCACTTACTTTACAAATACATTCTTCCTCCTTAACTAAAACTACTTTTTTTAAAATATTATTCAATTAGAGCTATCTCTTACCACGAAAGGAAATCAATGTAAGCCGAAAACTAACAAACTTATTCATTCAGTTTTTGTCGCTATCCAGTAGCTCACATTTTCAAATCATTTTTTGTCCTGAAAACATAAACTTTATGTATTCATGGTTAGTACCTTGTGATCCAATAAGGGGTTGAACCAACTAGTTAAATTTTCAGGATTTGTGAAAATTGTAGTAATTTGATGGTTGAATTCATGAGTCGATTTAATCTATACCACCCTGGAAAACTTGGAAGCACTGGACGGCTGTTTCATTCTAATTTGAGACTCCGCAGCAGCATGCATCCGCGATCCTGCACTCAGGACTAGAATTCAGGACCTTCAGTCTCATATGTGATCGCCTTACCTCTATATCACTAAGTCAGCATCCAACAGTGTTAGTGTCTAACTTCAACCAATCCACGATATTGCACGACCGTCCACCATTGCCTTCAGTGAGTAACTGCATTTCAACAGACACGGTTCTACTCCACTGGTCACGTCTACTCACCAAAAATTCTCAATGGAAATCTTAATATCCATGCAAAAATTAGTATGATTATTTCAAAGAACTTTTAGCCGAAAAGAATTGTTTTGAATTTATTTGAAAGAAAACGATAAAACAGTCATGCACTGTAAAGATGGATTGTTCATTTTTTCACGAGCTTGATAAGTTGTTATGTAGAATTCGACTACAGCATTTTAAATAAACAAGACTGACCAATTCAATATTCGTTTACTTGTTTATCTGTTGTTGTAAAGCTGAGTATGTAGGTCATTCACTAGAACTACTTTTTTGTTTCATATGAGAGCATGTTCCAACGTGGTTTGTAGAGGTCAAAATAAGTCAATTACCTCATTGATTTTGCAACATGTAATTAGCCCCGGTCATTTGGCCTCCGACTCATCATTTAACATCATTTACAAAATCTAGTCGATAATACTGATAGGTTTACACTTTGACTTAATTTACATTGTAGAAGCTTGGGGTATCTGTCATATCCTAACGAAGAATAAACGAATGGTGCATGCTAGGAATTATATATGAGCTACTATTACATATATTCCTATTGCATAATTATTAAGTAACTATATTATATGTGTATTCATATTTCTTCCATCATAAGCTTCCATTTGACCTATTGTCTAGTGTTATACGATTTATTATTCTTAAGTTATTCCCAATTTTTTAGTTACAATCTCTCTCAATCACAGCCACTTTGGGCTTGATCTTGTATAACTGTTATTTTTCTATTTTATAGTATGATACAGTCTGATTCATTTGTATATTAAGTGCGTGTATCGCTCAATTTCGTGGATCGGTTCAAGTTAGACATCAACATCGTTGGATGCCGGCTCAGTGGTCTAGAAACTAAGCGCTCGCGCGCGAAACTGATAGGTCCTGGGTTCGAATCTCGCGAGGTGGGATCGTGGATACGCACTGCCGAGGAGTCCCACAATAGGATGAAACGGCCGTCCAGAGCTTCCAGGTTTTCCATAGTGGTCTAGCTTCAATGGATTCATGATTTCAACTGTTAAAATTAAAGTGCGTATGTTTGAAATACATAATTCAGACAGTGTAATCTAAAATTGTATTCTGGACTCAAACGGATAGGGTTGGGTGGGAAGAATCAATAAGGAATCAGAGTTGACTCTAGGCTCCTCGTACTGGTTACACATCATTGGTCGAGAACAATGACAAGGTCATATAAGTCGTGTTCTAATTGGCGACTTAGTCACGTGTGAATTAACAGTGCATAAGGACACAACAGTATCCATAATTTAAAACTGAGTTATGGACGCGAAACAAATTTTCAATTACATTTTTCACCCAATTTAGTATATTCTTCTCGTAGTTCGTAAATTTCCTCTTTTGATAACCATTTGTTTATTTAAAATAATATAGTGGAATTGAAAATAAAAACTGATCAAATTCTAACAGACAATACGATAGCATAGCTTTGAAAATGGACTCGTTAAAAAAGAATCCCTTCGCGGAATAAACTGTTTTATGATTTAATGTGTACATTTAAAATAGTCAGCTTATTTTTAGTCTGCTCATCGTATTTGAATCTAAAAAGTCCAAACAGTATAAGATTTATATGAATTTTATAGATAAATTTTCAAAGAGATAAATTTATTAAAATTTTATTTTTGATCATTTTACTAGGTCATAAATAACAGTCATATTTAATTAGTGGAAAGCTTTTGTCATGAATTGTGAATTATCCTGTAATGAATAAGTTTACTCTATTTTTTATTCAGTTAAATCTTACATTGTTGAACTGAAATCGGTTATCGTTAGAAGTATTATGCAATTAATTATCTAGAGAGATAAAATGTCTTTTCTCTTTTCAAAATATTTTGACACTTGAATCTACGATCATCTACTCTGTTGTCATTTTGATCTTCAGACTGATTCGTATACTGTATTCGACTCCCAGAGTGAACATCAACTCTGAGATGCTGGTACATCCAGCTAACGAGTCCCAAATAGGAAGAAACGCGCGTCAAACTGAAATCCACTGCTAGCCACTATCCATCTTTGCTTACAATGCTTGTGAATTAAAGCAATATCGAGGCAATACTCACAGTATGCACATATGCCAATTAGAGACTGACCAGTTGCAGCCCTAAACATCATTGGAAGATTCAAACAAACAAAACTAAGTGAATTCACCTCTTTATTTTGATGTTTGTAATATCGTTTTCAGTATTTTTCTGGCATCATTCTTAAGAACTTAAAAAAATTATTTAGTTAAACTGTTGTTTTGGTTACTGAGATCACAATGCAGCTCCAATTTGTGTAGTATTTTATACAAGGTAATACACATGTAGATTGCGTTATTATGTCTAGACTGGAATTCGGATGTGAAGATATTTTATGAAGAAAGCCTAAATTTTTACTGGTTATCAAAAGGATGTATCTATGACTTTGATATTGTAAGCAACCGCGGAAAAAATAAAAGTAATTTTCAAGTTACTGATATCCTACTAATTTCTTGTAAAACCGAATTTTTACATGAATTACTAATAAAATATCTAACAAACTTTGTATTTTGAACTGATAGGTTGTCAGTGTATGGTAACATTAAACATCTAGATCGTGGGCTGTATACAATGTTTAGTTTATGTACTCACTTCATCAACTATCTAAAGCTAATAAAACTCAATTTGAAGAGTTTTTCACCTATAATTTATTAATTCTCATTGTAGCAATTTGTAAAATTCTTAGATAAAATCAAACCATTTGACGAATAAAATAATCAGTATAATGACTTGTGGAGGTATTGGTATTTTAACAAGTGAAATCACGAGTCAATCTAAGCTGGACCACGACTGAAAACTTGGAAGTACTACACGGCCGTCTCGTTCTAGTATGGAACTCCTCAGTAGTGCGTACCCACGATCCCATACGTATAGTGCCCACTTCTGAGGAGTCCCATTTTAGGATGAAATGACCGTTCAGTGCTTTCAGATTTTCAATGATGATCGGATTTAGATCGAGTCCTGATTTCACCTGTGATAATGAAATAATATTTTTGGAAAACTTTATGACTTTCCTTTTTATAATAGTTATATATTTTCTACGTTATAAATTGTAAAAAATAGTTATTTTGCATAGGAAAATGTCAATCAAATTGTAAATGCATAATTAGATGGAACATAAAGAAACAGCTGACAGATTAAATGTATCAGACTAATTAGATTAGTTGTCAGTAAACAAGACAATTTATGATAAATTAAATCATTTAACATGATTGTTTGGTTGACTTTGACCAAATTTCATATTCATACATATAGTATAACTTAGTAACTTTTAGCTTCCTTGATTTTCAATTAAAAAGTTGCTTACTTCTTTTAAATTTATTCATTTAATAGTCATTTGCTCTAATGTTAAATGTAATGTATCAGCTTCAATAATAGCTGTGAGATAAGCAAGGCAATTACGTAAAAATATGATTATCAAAGTGTGAATTTTATTTGTAGACTAAAAAGTTCAATCTTTTTTTTAAAAAATCTGACTTTAGAAGAAAACATCTTAACTACTTAGATATTTTGAAAACATTGAACAGTTGGCTTTTTTGCAGACCCTATTTATATCAGTTTATTTATTCCATTTACAAACTCCTGATTACTTTATACTTGGATTATCAGACAATTACTCGACTATTTTTTATGTTTGAATAAAAAATGAAGGTAAAACTTGGTTTTTTTTACTGACGTAAAAGGTAACTTCCCTGTAAAATACTTAAAGTAGAAATAATTAAAAAATACCAAACTCGTTACAATTGCAATATCTGATTGACTGTTAGAAATACACAAAACTATTTTTTATAAAGATTGGGTGGATATTCAAAAGTTGAAAAACTCTCAATAAGTATGTCAAAACAATTTTTGTCATTATTAAGATAATCTTGGGGAACAAGTTTGTTGTTTGTATGAACTAAATTATCTCACAGTTATGCATTGGCTTGTCCGGATGTTAGAGATGCAGAAACCTAGAATTCATTTGTTGTGATCGACCACCTATAAGTTGCAATCTACCATTAATTGGATGAAGTTAAACAAAGATTTGGTTGTGAAAAATTATCAGGTAGTATATTCTGTAGGGGTTGACAATCTGCTCGATGGAACAGCATACAGTTTATTCGAAGTGTAATGTCGATTATAAGCCAGTAGCCTACAATCAGACAAAATATTCATTTTCCATAAACTAAAGTAAATGCTTAAATACACAACTCGATCTTGTCGGTAAATTGGCATGCCTTATGCAACTTCTGTCTATTGAGAATAAATTACTATTACTATCACTATCACAATTACATATAATAAGGATTATACAACACTCTTAGTATGGTGGAATCACATCACAGAGTACTGATAACAGAACTAAAAATCTCGTGAACATTTTAACCTGATGCCGATGTTTTTGGTGTTTACGAATACCACTACCCAGCGCCTCTGTGTTATGCATCGTTATCATATATCCGGATACCTTCCCGGAACACTTCGCTCTCTGGATAAGGAGCTTGTAGGACAGCTGAAACGTCGTTGGGCTCTAAACAGATTGCCAAGCAGTTGAGTCACTGAATATCAAACATTTAATCTATCTCGTCAAAGTAAAGGATAACCAACGCGCTCTCTCTTTACTGAACCTGCCCGTACTAATATATTTTCGTGATAACGCCGTTTTTATTGTATGGCCACGGTGCCTGGATACCACGAATGGGTAACTGTTAAGTCGGCTTACAGTAAACTCTATCAGAGCCTCCAGAGGCTCATAAAGAGACCCAACCAATCAGCGATTAATTAGAAGCTATGCTACTAAAATAACGATATCCTGATTGGCTGTTTAACACACTGCTACTATGGAAACTCAAGGTCTCTTAATTACTATAAAACCCCTGTATTTTCTGTACATAAATGGATCCTGTAGTAAAGCGCTTCCCTCATACTTTGTGCCTTTTCTCTGGTCTTCAAGTTGCTGTATAGTTCTAGCTCGGGGATACGGGACTAGCTTAGGGAAGCAAATATAGCGTGCACAATCGGCCAGACGTAACAGTAACCCACATCAGGTACTAACCGTAAGGTGTGACTTCGACGTTAGCTGGTTGGTCTAACTCTAGTAGATCTCCAATCGTTCGACACAGATTATTTAATCTGATGATCGACAAACTCAACAGTCTCGCATTCATCCATATCTACCTCCATCCATATACATAGCTCATAACTTAAGTTTTTTAGATTCAGACCCTTGAATCGTGGACAGAAGTTTTACAATTTGTGTTATTCCTTTTCTAGTGTGCTTCTGAAAATGTCTAGTCTTCTCTTGAATGATTTAATTGAAGTAGCGGACACCACTTCTTCGGTTAACAGGTCCCAAAAACTGACGACTCGGTGCGAGAGCCTGCGTGAAGCCCTTGGTGCGAGTGCGCCATGGTCTTAAGATCATGGCTCACTGTCACCCAAAGAACATTACAAAACCGGATTTCGAAGGCATGGTATTCCTGTATGCTGTATGTATTCGCCTTTGTATCCACGGTGTGCATGAAGAAACACTGAGGTGCGTTGATAGGCGTGTCGAAGTAAACAAACTCCCAAGAGTATTCTGTAAGTTCCTGACATTGATTTTGACCTCATTAGTTTTGCTGGAAAAGGGGAAGACCGAAAAACACAGTACGCTGAGAAATGGAGACAGATATGAGAAGAATGGGCAACAACTGGATATAACTAGACAGGAAGGTCTAGGACACAGTGGGTTGAAGAATGCTTGTTAGCGGCCCATGCTCTATTTGAGGTAACAGGCGTGATTAAGTTAGCAAGTACGTACTCATCTCTTGAAACGGTTCGTAAGTTTAGACTGGACGCTTCTCGACATATATATGTATATATAGGTACATATATTCGAATAATCTCATTTCTGACTTCCGATATGACGGGGTTGGTATGTTTTGATTAACTAACAAGATGCTACGGGCAAAGGCGTTGTCAGACTCCGAATACTAGTACCATCTTTAGGCATCCACCGTTTTTTAGACCAGCTAACCAAAACCTCTAAGTCTGCCTGAAGTGCGAATGGATCTATCTCCTGTTATTTCTAGCCAACTTCCTGCATCGGCGCAAGGTAGCATCAGGGACACAGCTATACCTGACAGTCCATTTCCATTCACTATGAAAAGTAGAGATCCCGGGATATAGCCTTGTAATACTCTACCAAATGCTGATTTCCATGAAAAGCGTTTGGAAGTTATACCTACATTTTGTCTACGACCACTGGTCCGGCAACTCCTGGGTTTTCTAGCTTTAACGTCTTACCAAATGGTTTGCTGAAGTATGCTTAGACAGCATCCATAGATTCACCATTATCTAGAGAATCTTCTTATTTTCCCCTTGCTATGAAGAGGCTTGTTGTGCAATTTAATCCTCTCCCGAAACTATGTTGTTCGTTTTTAACAAGTCCTTGGTTTCTATGAATTTTGTTGTGACCATTGTGATTATTCTTTTCAGTATTTTATTTGCGACATTGGTGAGGCTGACAGGTCTGTAGTTTGACAGGAGTGGTTTCGATCCTGTCTCATCAATTGGAGTGACAATTGCAGCATCCTGGTCCATGGATGACCCACGTTGGCATGGTGACATATTGGATATCATAGTCAGTAGGGCAGCAATGAGCTGTGCTATTCGTCTCGAGATCTTGGAGTATAGTCCATCCATTGTTGCTGATTTTTCCGTGTCTAAAGTGCGAATAGACTTCACTCAGTTATCTCGGTCAAAGTCCACAGTGAGCAGCTGGTTTTGAGACTCTCTATTTGTGTCTGTTCCTTCATCTAGAAAAATCGTCTGAAAGAAAACTGTCCAGAAATAGTCTTCCGTGGCCTCTGCTTCATCCTGGTGATTTTTTTTACATTGGAGATACCCTCACTTCTTCAGTTGGGTTAGGAATTCAGTGGTGCACTCTCGTCCTGCAATTTGTGTGCGAGATCAGTTTCTTCACCTACTTGATCACAGATTGTACCTACTGCTTCTTATATTTTTGCCGATCTCCACGGGTTGAGCTTATACACTACCGTTTTATCCATGGATGGATTTGCTTCATCTTGACTGTATAACTTCTGGAAATAAATTCATGCCACCCCACTGGGAGCCAGTTTTCCAAGTTTCTATCGAGGCTCCGGGGTTTATTGCCCTTATGTCTCTTTTATATATGTTAAAACGGGCCTATTTAATTGCTTGACAGACCATATCATCCATGAATTGGGATACAGTTAGTGCATGATTTTTTTCCTTTTCGGTGGGTGGAAATTTATTTATCTGGCACCATCACTGCATGTGAAGATCAAGTCTAAGGCAAACGAGGAGTCTTGTACGTCATATCCGGCGGGATCTGCAATACGTTGAAATGAAGCTTGAATGTCGTGGTCTCTAATAATTCATAATCAAACAATGTTTTTGACGATTGTACCTCTAAATTCAGTCCAAAATACGGAGGGTGTATTATAGTCGCCTGCTATCCTTGCATGAACATTGTCTGCTTTGCTTCTCGTCCTCTCTTTCTCATACCCTCCTTTTCAGCCCCTTCAAGATATGCCACCGAAGACACATATGCAACAGCTAACTTCGTTCTGTGCCATCATTAATGTCTCAGATATTCTAGAGGGATATAAGGCCACGGTTTGCAGAAGCTCTCAAATTTACGTGGATATACTCTCGACTATCAGTCGCTCGTCGCAACGCTGCCTTCATCAAGCGCGCCAACTGCCATATTGACAATACGATACCAATATTATTTACATTAATGTGTGAGAAGCGTTATCCCCTATAAAATATCAGACTAACTGAGTAACCTACCACTGTGAAGACTGTATCTTCTGTAACAATTTGATCTTGCCTGTAAACTGGAATGCCTTATGTAGCAGACTATCATATGACAATAAATTATTATTGTTATCAGATGCTCACCTCCCATTTGATCATTGTTTAAGGTCATTTTGGAGCAAGCCACCCGATGCACAATCTGAACAGCGATATGTAGTGGTTAGTACTGTGTCAACCTTACACAGGTCATTCTTGCCTCTGGATAGACCAATCCATTGAGTTTTCCCAAGCCAAAACTTCACACTGTCACTTATTTATTTATTAACCCTGGTTGTTTTTTATATGGCGGTATGAGTGTTAATTGCTTGCACTATTCATTACGTGTCTGTAAATTGTTTTCTTTTGACCAGAAAAATCGAACCAATCTTGGTCGTTCACCTTTGCTCTCTACTCTTCACTTCCTTTGCCTCGTTTCCCTGATTGTCTGTCCAGATCATTGTGTACAAAATATATGTATTCAAACTTCCTTATCGTATATGAATTGTTTAATTCCGTTATTCATTAGCGCGATTTAAGTTGATAAAAATGTACGAGGGTTAGTGGCATGTATATTTCGGTAACAATCAGTATGGATTAAACTGTGGTCAGATATAGGCCGATGAAAGTGGCTAGCGCTTCGATAATGATTATCACACGATCTAACTGGAGCAAAATACAGAAGGGCCACTAAAGAAGTGAGCTCATGGCATTGGTGCCTGTAGGTATCCCTCGTTCTATTGATAAAAGAAACCAGACTAGTAGTGGAAAAGTCTTTATTTTACCTCGTGAGTGGCACGCAGTGGAGCGCGAGGTTGCCTGTTCAAACACCACAAGCTTTACAACATTCAATATGGAATAATAGAAAATACGGTTTCTATAGGAAATAAAAAAATGAATGAATACTTGGGCTCTATTGTTTTGACGTATATATTTAGATGCTCGAGATCAACCCTTAACTAATCCACTCAAGTTGTTATAAGCTCTATCACGGTCAGTTTGAGCGAATTACCCGGCATTAGATTTGTAGTGGTATTAGTTTCTAACCACACGGCCTTTGAAGACAAGTACATATGTACTGGTATATACATTCAACACGTATCATTTACAGAAGGTCAAGAACAGTGGACACTGGAACAGTTGTTTGTTATGGCATGACTCAACCTTACAGGTGTGGTCATTCTGTGAAACTAATCCCTACTCACACCAACTATATTATTCTATCCTCAGCCAAAGTGTGTCCTTCAGAAGTGTTAAACATCACGTTACCGATTGTACGATACGTTTAGTCAGTATAAACGATGACGTAACCTTCCCGCGAGATCTTACACATTAAGTAGTGAAATCATTAAAAATACACACTCTTGGGATTAAGTCTATTATTATAGTAGCGAAGTTAGATGTACTTGTAAGATTATGGTCTGCTTCCTTATTAGTACTGCTCCAATAATAAACCTAAACCCGAAATTGTAGATTTGTCATGATCTGATTAACTAATCCATACAATCTTACGTGGAAGTCACATCATTGTTTACACTGACTCGTCCTACGTAGTATTCAACAACCTGCAGTGAAGAACACATTTAGGCTCGTTCCCGTGTTCTCTATAGTTAACCTTCTCTTCCTGTCAATTGTTGAATATATGTCGTTTCAATAATTATAAGCTTGGCTTAAAAAGTCGTGTGGTTCGGATCCAATGCCACTACATACTAATACCGAACTACGCCATAATTCTACAGGTCCTTTCCTCAGCAGATGCAAAAGTAACTTTTAAGAGGTGGCTTGCTTTGAAACTTTCAGTATCCACCGTTTGATTCACTCTGTAAAACTACTGATTCCGGGTGTAGCTTGAGAATTAGGGAAGCTATAAGGCTTATATCATGTTCGAGCCTAACTTTCGGTTCCTTTCCTGAAGACTCTAAACTTATGAAAAGTGACTGACACCACTGCGATATCTATCTTGACAGGCTTCGGGATTTCGTTTATGAAACTTTCCTCATCCTCACGGTCCCGTTTGGAGACAAACATGCAAATATCACATTTTTCCCCAATTTTTGAAGGTTATGTAGGCCGATCAGTGACTTCGCTTTGTTTCTTAATTGAATCCTACACAACGTTCGAGCTTCGCTGATGTATAGTCTGTGACACTGTCGAGCACATTTTAATCAGCTTACAGGATTTTTACCTGTAAGTTTTCTCTTCCTGATCATTGAAAGCGCATAGAATAATCTAGGTTTATTATTGTGTCTATGTATAAGCTTCTCAAAATGCGCACCAGTGAATCTATAAATGAAATACATGGGTTACTAATAATACCTTAGTACTTTGGATATTAATATAAAGCGATTTTAAGGTTAGTCACAATCTTATTAAAATTATAACAAATTGAGATGTTAGAGTACTAGCAGTTCCTAGTCATTTCAAAGTGAAAATGCCTACATCTTTCTGGTAGGATTTTCAAAAGGGCTGGAAAAGAAACGCGTGCGATTGCTTATTTTGAAGAAGGAGGGGTAACGCAGTGAAGCTTCGAGCTACCGGCCGATAGCAATTATCTCAATAACCGCAGAAGTTATGGAGTCTCAGACAAACGATGGTCTATATTACCACTTCTTATCCATAAACAGTTCATCCCAACAACACAGCTTCATGAAAGGTCACTACTTATAGTCGACCTACTGACAATGGCAGAAAGATGGACAACCAACCTTCATCTCAGGAAGTAGATCAATGTCATATAATAATCATATATTTCTGCAATAGCAGGTACACGCCATTTTTACAGGCATGATCTACAAGTTAAAACATATACTGGTTCACAGTATGCATCCCAAGCAAGCTTGTTTAGTAATTATAATCTATAAAAGTTGATAGCAGTTCATTCGTTCAGATACAATGTGTTTTCATCAAAATATTTTCCAAAGGGGCATGGCGTCCACGTTACATACCAGATCAAATCTCGGCAAAATTGTGTTAGGATTTTGGTAGTGTTATAGAGCGCCTGGTGCGAATTATGACCTTGGGAAAGCGTGTCGTCGAGCTTGTTCCAGATGTCAGAAGTTACATAGCTTCACCCTCAGAGTAAGATTCTGAAGAGAAAAGAAAAGAAGAAAGAAACCGAGAAGCAGCAAGGCATTTGGATATGAACGATAACAAATGCTTAACATTTAGTAGTGGAACAGACGGAGGTATGATAAATTATTAGATCAAATTGATACTAGCTCTTGTTGCTAGAGTGAAATGTGATCAGGGGCTTCAGATGAAGGAATGCAGTAATAAAGAACAATGAGTTGTGTTATTTATCACGGTGGAGTAAGTTCAAACGAAGGGAGAGAAGTCAGGGTTGAAATTAGGAGGGCTGATTATCAGAACAGAGAGTGCATATAGAGAGTAGAGTGTTGAGTAAAATAGCAACCATATCCTTTACAGTCTGTTTTTTTTCATCATCAGATGCCTGCCACACAGTTTTCATGTAAAAATCCGAGTTAGCATGTTAAAGGTTGTCTTAGTAGAATAGTTAATCCAGCACAAAAATTAGAAACATGAGTCGTAATGGTGAGTGTAGGTGAACAATCTCAATATCACAGATCTATTGACTTGTTCTCATCCATAAAGAGCCTGATACAAACAAAATGTTCTGCCCCACAAACACGGGTGGATTGAAATCATCGCCCTCACCATCAGTGCTTGCTGGTCAGTAACTCCACCCTCCCTCCTTTTGTGATGTTAGGCTCATTTACGCTTATTTTTTGGATATATATCATACCTCACACAATGCTCTGTGTTTCACATCCTGTTGGAAAACACTATTTCTATAAGTACCGTTTTACAAGCTTATCAGACAGTTACAAATTATGGACTGTGGGTAAGGCTTCGATACAATGCTTTAATTGACTATAGTGTGAAGTATAGGTTGCCAACCAGAGTATAGGCATTAAGAAGGGTATAATGTAGGATAGTTGCTTACCAAAGTAGGCGGAAAAGTGTAGATTCATATTAGTTACAGATAAGGTAAGATAACGAGTGGTGAAATAATATTAATGGCAAGGCAACATAGTGTACAGATGAGTAAAAAGCTGATAAAGAATAGACAAGAAGTAACTCACACTTAATATAATATAATCACTAGCTTCTTCTGGTCACGTATGCGAGTAACCTCATTAAAGAAGTCTATCAGACATGTACTGCAGGACCTTGTACTAATGAAGCCATCTTGTGATGGGTCTATTAGATCTTCCTTAAGTAGGTGATCAGATAGTTGACTTTGTATCACTTTTTGCATTATGCGCGAAATAACGAGTGATACTTCTAGGTCTGTAGTTTTCGACCAAGTTTCTCGGTCCTGATTTGTGTTTGGGATGAACATACGTTACCTTCCAGGCTTCAGGATATGTACCCGCCTCTAAGGATAGTGTGTATATTTTGAGCAATAACGTCACTATATCTGGTCCTGACATTTTATAGAGGATTGATGGGATGTCATCGGCACCAGAACTCGCATTTGGCTTAAGGGTTTTGATGGCGGTGTGTATACTCCTAATGTCAAAGTTTATGGTGCTAAGATAATTCTTGCTGATGCATTTTGTGTTAACATCTGGGGAATTAGATGTATTTCCGTTTTGGGAAAACCATTCACTTGGCAGTTCGCATATGACGGTTTTGTCATAATACGTCACGCCATCGTGCAGTAAAGAGTGAATGTTGTGATCTTCGTTCTTTCTTATGCGTTTTGCAAGAAGCCGACATAAGTTTTGGACTTTAGATGCAACAGTGAGCTCACTACGTTCTTCTGCCCGTTTATGTTTGTTGTGATGACTTTGCACTCCTTCAAGTACAGAGTATACCTGGTGCAGGGCACTGAAGTCTTTTGATATAAAGTACGTCCTTAGTTTTCGCAGCTTAGACTTAGTCTTTTGGTTGATATAGGGAGTAATTGTTTTGAAAGCAGTTTTAGAAGGAATGGTAGTGTCTAGTGCAGATTTGGTGGTAGTCTTAAATATTTCCAATGTTTCTAAAAGGTTATCACTGGTGAAGAAACTGTTCAAGTCAGCGTTTACATAGTCTCTATATTGGGAACGCGTATTTAATGTCGTTAATTTTTTCCAACTCCCCTAGGTGGACCCTCCACATCCACCGACCCGGTTAAAGCGCCGGACATTCGCTTTTCGTCCTCTCACTTTTGTGAACAACACCCCCGCCACAAGAAGGCAGTGAGTAGGACTTCCCTGGCAGAGGCTATATATTTGCGTGGCCATATGAGAGCATTTCGAGAGGGAGAGCAGACTCTCTCCACTCTCGGCCGTACCAGGGCATTTGGGGGCTAACCACATATAATCTGACTTGTCTCTTATAACCTTTACCATTAGTTATCTTCATAGTAGTACGATATATTAAATGGATATCTAACCCATAATACAAATGCTATTACCATCTGATTTGCTTGTAACATGGAACTTGTAGAGACAGTGTATTCCAAATATGGTCCTTGATTAAAGCAATATTCATACCGACCACAAACGTAAGAGAGCCTAACATCATAAAAGGAGGGAGGGTGGCGTTACTGACCAGCAAACATGAAGGTGGGGAGATAACTTCAATCCACCCGTGTCTGTGGGGCAGAACATATTAATTACGGCTCCTTATGTCTAGTGGGATGTCACGAACCAACAGTATTGATGCGAAATTATTCATGCAAAATACCACTTTAAATCATGTTAAAAAAAGCTGAATTGGTTCCACTTCCTACCGAGTAATCCCATTACAAGCAAACTAGACAATTGGCTAAAAACGAAGTCCACTCTATACCCTGTAAAATCTCAAAACAAAAAAGAGAGTTCAAATAGCTTCTAAAGTAGAGGGAGACAGTCATTTGTATCGGAATACTGTTTTCAGAACTTTGTTTTATATTTACACAATTCCATATTTCCTTCTGAACCATCTTCATTTATACAGTTCCTTATCCATTCATAACTTGCCCACACTTATTTTTCTTTAACACATTAGTATGTTCTTACCTAATAAGTACTTCAGTAACAGACAAATAGACTATATGATTATACCTTAACTATTCCTCCATGAACATTGTGTGCTCTGCTTTTCGTCCTTCCTTTTTCTTACACCTTTTTCAGTCTCCTGCAGATACTCCACCGAAAACAGATATGGCACGGGTGACTTCGTCCTACACTGTTATTGAAGCTTCCGATATTCTGGAGGGATATAAGTTCGAAACTTCTAAAAGCCCCCAACTTCGCATGTATCTATTCTCGACCATCAGTTGTATGTTGCAACGCTACCTCCATAAAGTGCGCCAAGTGTGATATTGGCATGTTCCTTACGAAATCCATTTACATTCATATCTTATGAAATATCAACCCAGCTGAGTAATTTTCAACAGTGAAAATTGTAACTTCTTTAACAATTTGATCTAGCCTGTAAACCGGCATGCCTCATGTAACAAACTGTTATTTGAGAATAAATTATTATTGTTAACACAAATCATTGTTCTTCATTACTGCATTCCTTCATCTGATGCCCCTGATCACATTTCACTCTAGCAACAAGATCTAGTATGAATTTAATGTAATAATTTATCATATCTCTGTCTGTTTCACTACTAAATGTTAGGCTTTGGTTATCGTTCATATCTAAATGCCTTGCTGCTCTTCGGTTTCTCTCTTTTTTTCCTTCACAATCTTGCTCTGAGGGCAGATTTGGGGAACTTCTGACATCTGGAACAAACTCGACGTATGCGCTTTCCAGGTCATAGTTCATACCAAGCGCTCCACAACTCTATAACAACTATAAACTGAAAAAGTTGCATTGCATAAATACTTAGCACGACCAAAATCCTAACACAATTTTCAACGAGATTGGATCTGGTGTGTAACGTGAACGCGATGCCCCTTTGGAAAATATTTTGAATACTACACAAAATATCTAAACGAATGAACTGATATTCACTTTTATAGATTGTATTTACTAAAAAACCCTGCCTGGGGTGGATACTGTGAATCAGTATATGTTGTAACTTGTAGATCATGCCTGTAAAAATGATGTGTACCTGCTCTTGCAGAAATATACCATTATATTATATATTATATATCGCTAGTAAACATAGTAGGTGTGACGTACTGTTGGATTCGCGCGGTAGTGCTTTTACAACCTAGAGGAATTGTGCATGTGATTCAGTCATTTCGTGCTCATAGAAACCAGACTTCGATGTTGTCTGACCAGAGGGGCATTAGTTGAAACGAAGGTGGGGACATAGTCTTTAGCTTAAGTACTTTGGGTGTCTGTTCTGTCATAGTGAAAAATCAAGTATGATAATCAACGAAGAAAAAAAATTTGTCCGAAAACTCGAAAAAATATCAAAATATATAACAGTTAAAATAAAGCAATGACTTGTGAAATTCCAAAAGGGAACAGATTCACAGTTTATAGGTTGTTTTACTAGATCACGTCGGTCTCACTAATAAAGAAACCACAGGTATTGTAGTTTGACAACACTTTAACAGTAACACCTTCTATAATTGAATCGTGCCCACCCAGTGAAATCAAAAGTCATTGGTGAGGAGGTTGGAAGGTATATTTGTTATATTATCAATATCTCGAGGATTAACTGATCTTAAGTGGCTAGTGATCTCAGGAGACGTTGAGCACGCAGTTCCAAACCGTGATCTGGTGAGGATGCATGACCAAGTGCCTTCAGCTAGGTGATTCCATCAATACTAATGTGGTCAGCATCCAGTGTCGAACACTTACAGAGCTATTGATTTTGGGGATTTATTTACAGCTACACTATAATATGCAACAAAATGAATTATTCTAGTCTTATGCAAATCAGAATTTGTAGGGAACATACAAATAAGAGGCTAGAAAGTGTTAACTTTACATTCAAGTAAAGACAATAAGTTTTCATCCCATAACGTAACACAGAGGAGCATTCACACATATAGGCTCTAAAACACGAAAAGTATGCGAAATCTCACGCTTTTCCGTTCCTGACAGTCCATTTATGAAATAGTCAATTCTAATTTGTTATATTACCGAATCCTTACATCACATGGCTTGGCCGGATGCGAGTGGGTTCCATTTGGCGTTTGGTATCCTTAGGTATGAAATACCTCCAGAGTAGGAGCCGCCACCGCGGAATTCATAATAACCAGCCGGGGTCTGGTAGCCACGTCCTACTTGGCCAATTGTAGCAATTGTCGGGTAAAGATATTCCTAAACTTGAAGAGATGAATCATCAAGATAAGATTCTACACCGTAGTGTTCCTTCTGCGAAACAACATCTCGCAGGATTCCTTTGTGATATTCTTATTGGAATTACGTTGGTTGCCCGAAAAGAAAGACATCCTCCGCGTCGTCAGCACAAGTGAATGTAAAAGCACAAGTCTTGAGTAATTTCGATGTTAAGTATCTTTCTGTCGAGTTGATTGTACAACTAACAACCATTAGATTTTGGTAAGTTTGGTCATTTTGTTTAAATTCTTATTACTTAAGGTCGTTAAAACCAGCGGATCTTTGATTGATGAGAGACGGTATCGCGTTTCTCTATTTTTCTACATAAGTTATTTTTAGCTGTAGCCATCTTGAGTTACATGAATTATTAATCTAACCGTTCTCAGTCAATCTCTAGGGCAAATCTTACAAACTTTCAAAAACTATCAGTCATTTATCCAAAACAAAAATTCCAGGCTTTAAGTTTACATTGGATATAATAGTAAAATATGCGTTGCCGATATTATGCGTTATATATATGGAACTTGTGTGTTTCGGCCCAAAGTTGAAACTTTGTTGTCTTAATGACATGTCATCGATGCGACAAATGTGTCGTGTTAAATATGGTATCAAGTTCTTTAAAGTATTCTACTCAGAGTTGACAATTAAATGATTCAAATGATTGGAAGAAACAATGTATTTGTTTAAGGGAGAGGTAGATTAGTGTGAGACTAATATCCAGACTGCTTAAACCGAAAATGGGGTCCCACGCCGTTTGTTTCAGTACATGGTCGCTATGGTTGACGGTACGCCTCTAGTTGTTAGTGTCTACTAAAAGTAAACTGACGAGTACCATCATCAGACGTCTGTACAGCTGTTTGCTTCGAGAATTTATCTGTCATTGCAACATACGGGGTTGTCGGATTTTGAGTAGTTCAAATTCTCAGACTCGTCAGTGTTTGAATATCACTAGGATTGGTTTGTCCGCTTTTCTCTAGAAGTTTGCCTTTCCGAAAAATGACTGACCAAGTGTCAATCTTTACAATGCTTCCATGAGTAACTCACTCATAGGCATGAGCAAAGTTAAAAATTGCACATAAGGTTCATTTTCATCCGATAGTAAAGTGATTTCCTAAACAGATGCGAGCAGCATGAAAGCAATATTTACGTGATGTTTGAAGCAAGTGTTTTGCATTTGATTAGAAAATCCACTTTACCAGATACAATGCAGATAGGTAAATAAGGTTCAAACGCTAGAAGAGTGGTAGTTAAGTGCAAGTTGTTGATCTCCCACATCGGAAACTAGATTTACTTCGATGTGTTACCAGGCATGCTAAATTGATATGATAAGCAGCCCGTCATCGGCGTCCGCGCTTAGAGATAAGCAGAATCTTACCGAAATATTTTGTGCTGTAAATTCTATATTGTACCAAAAATATAATATTGAATAAAGCTAATAATGATAATGCGTCTAGTCATTATAACTTTTCAGACTGATAGTGATCCGTTCGCAACGTAGAGCCTGTTACGTACGTAAATTGGCTGAAGTTGCAATGCCTCATAAGCACAGAGACATAAAATCGTCAGGCCAAACCCTATAATTCTTTGGTGGTGATAGAAAAGACTAGCCGTCAAAGATACGGTTCAACAAATATCAATTAGCGAAATAAAGGTACAACGGGAATGAGGAACACAGAAGCTTGGAACTTGAGGACGACAAAGAATGGATGCCTTTGTGTTATTATAAACGGTTTTGAGCCATGTCATCCGAAGTTTTTAACCAATGGCTACGAAAAACATGCAGATCCCGAATCGATCGTTACAAGGGGACCAAAACCACTAGGTAGATCAATAAAACGTTATCTGGACAACCTCAGAGTTTTACAGACTTGGTCTTCAGCAAAGGTTCTTCTGGTATAATGTGATGATATTTCCACCCTGGCATTGCTTGATCCATTTGACCAGTAAAACAAAGTATATGGTTCAGCATTTCGTACGTTGTAAACATTTTATTTAATTTTCAGGAGGATGGGTGGCTTATTCTAGACATGAGGTTGTAGTATCTCACTCGGTCAACTTTCTTTTGAATGCGTTGAGAGACAAAGCTACAGAAACGTTTGTTATTCATGAAACGACTGTCTTGAACCCTTCACAAGACTTTGAGATGACTTTAATGAAATCCCTGACATTATGGTTCTCAACACAGTCTTTCGATCATTGTGCTGCAGGTAGACTTGAAAGCTATTTTCGCCTTCAAATAATGAATTTTGTCACTAAGTATAAGCAAATCTGTCGGTCCTACAAAATCACTTATGGGATAAAGGTTGTTTCTGCATTTCTAGTCTTTATACAAAAGCCTAATTGAAAAATTAGTTTGTGTTGTTAAGCCAGTTTGATGAGATAACATAGTTTCCAGTTATCAGCATGTCACTGCCCTATGTCTTAGCAAGAAATAGCAAAATAGTAAAGTAATTTAAACAGTAAGAACAAAACAGACGTTAAGCAGATATCATCGTTGGCATTTCTAGATTAATTTTAACTAAACGTTTTAGTCCGCATAGTCATTCTAACTTTGCTTAGAGGACTTAAATATTTCCCTAAATTAACTTAATTGTCTGTCCTTTGATAGAGTATTTGCGGCGAGCGTTAAATCACTGACAAACAGGTTGTGGTGAAAAACCGGTTTTTTGAATATTTAGATGAGTCAGATGTTATAAAACTATTTAACTTTCTGTTATAGCCTAAGGTAAGTAAATCCAACCTTCCTACTCTTTTATATTGTGTTTTTACAGCTTAAGAAGGAAGCAGATTAATTGTTTTTGATAGGTGACAAAATACTCCGTGTTTATTCTTTTCATCACGTTTATAGCATAAACATTTTAATGTGATTCATCAATACTATGAGCTGTCAGTGTTTTTTAATTTCTGGTTTGACCTGTATCTTTAAAGTATAATCCACCTCTGGAAGTGTGCTAATTGTCTACTTTAAACCATATTTTTGAAAGTAGTTTTTGGGATTTTGTTTGACATAACTTATTAACAGTTACATTTTTAAAATTTAAAGTTCAGGTTTTCTGTCAGATAAACTGCTATTACGCGTAAATAAATAGTTTCAACCATTCTACACGTGTATAATAAGGAGAAATTTAAAAGTTCATTTGATCGATTTTATGTGACTGGATTTCTTTACGTTATTGTATCAACATGAATGATTTCCAGAAGTTATTGTTAATTTTTGGTGGATTTATTTCGTATATGCTGGCTGATGGATACACTTACTCAATGGGTATATTGTATTCGGAACTCATGAGTGATTTCCATCTTAGCAGTGTTGAAGCTGCCATCCTACCTGGAATGATTTTTTCAATGCCTCAATTTTTTGCACCCTTTCTGTGTCCACTACTTGACACTTATGGATTTTCATCTGGTTCTGCATGGGGTGCACTGTTAATGTGGATCGGATGCTTTGGTAAGTTTAGGATGTGGTTATAATTCCTTACTAAATATGCTACTTTAGTTTCCTCCTTTGCGAACAGTTTTCACGTTCTATACTTGACTCTTGGAATATTGACCAGTATTGGACTTCAATTGACATATTTATCCGCACTGATGTCAGTTACTGCCCAATTCGAAAACAGTTCATAGTGAGTTAAATTGTTTACCATGGTTTTTACATGAATAAAAAAGTAGCAGATTTTTTAAGTTTGTTGACTCATTCGCATTAAAAAGTTACACTGATCTGCATGCAAGCTAAGTCCTGGGAATAAAATGCGTAAGATGAATAGTTAACAGTTTACCATATAGATATACATATATGTGGTGTAAAAATAGAACTATTACGATTGTGTTGGATAAACCTTTTGAAAATCCTCTGTTTAAACGATAGCACAGAAAGTGTCAGTACTTCACTTTTTATGCCTCAACCTCTATCAAATGGGAAAAACAGAAATATAGCTAAAAATGCTTGTTTGGCCGTCATTACAAATATAAAACATTCAAAATAAATCTGTATTTTAATGATAATCTTGCATGTGATCAAGAAGAAACTCTTCAGAATGCTTGTTTGAAGGAGTCGAGTGTGAACTGAAGAAAGTAACGTTCAAATATGCTGATAAAATTCTAGCACACTTTAATGATGATAATGTATGTAGTTTGCTTGGAAAATGGTCATATTTTGAAACTAAGGCTTGAAACCAGAATCTTGCGTACATTGATGCAGACGCAAAAAACAAAAGTACTCCTCAATACATGGCTGCGAAAACGAATATATTTACATTTTAATTCTCTTTTTCTTCCGAAGCTCCTAATGAACTCATCTGTTTATTTTGGTTTCCTTGAGATTAGCGTGGTCTCGCAATTATCACTTTTCGTCTCACTTGTTATTTTTTTTCACTGCACATGGCTACATATTATCCTGTGATATAGAAAACGATAGATATAATAAGTCAGCAGAAATGTGCTACACAAAAATAAGTAAAATTATCATGTCGAAGTGTAGGTTTAAAAGCCATATAGTGGGTAAATCAATGAAAAAATACTTTGAATAAAAACGCTATCAAGATAGCTTTCGTTTACTGCAAAGATGTACCTTGATTTGTGTAAAGGGTGAAACTTTTTTCATTGACGTGTTTCACATTATACACTTCAAGGTCATAATAACGTTGTGGCACCACCACAGATAACTCAGGTGGTAGAAAGGATTTCGGGCTTTATTATACATAGACTAACTGCATTATCCTTACCACTACAAGTAATTAGCGACATATGAGCTTGAATATTTTCACCAGGTTTTAACGAAGATTAAGCAAATGTCCAAACTCACTCCACTCATGTAGAAGCAGAGTAAATGCAATATTTAAAGACAGCGTTCTTTCCTATTGTCACTGTTTGATCACCTTTTCATTTGATCCACTTCTTACTTCTGTTCTGATGTAAAGTGTGGTGACTTCAAGCGACATCCATTTTTCTCAGATACTATATTATTTATGACTCATAAAAGTCTATTTTTGCTATAGACCAACATAAGCTAAAAACAAACCAGCCGGCACTTTATCAGTGTTCCAACTTGTTCTGAATGTTTCATTTCAGTTACTGAATGGTTTCTAGTTCAGATTGATTTTTTGTCCGATCATAAGTCCTCACAGCTGATGAATCCCAAGTCATGATTAAAGAGCTGTTAGGTAATCATTAGATTTTAATAGTTTTTGAACTACTTCTATCCATGACAAATAAATCTATAAAAACAATACAAATTCTACGAAACATTCACTCTTAAGTAGAAGAATACACTGATTGAAAACATAGGCGTTCCATGTTATCTTTTTCTTTCTTTTTCCGAAAGGCAAAATACGTGTATGTATGGAAAGGAATACTGAGGATAATTCTGAGAAATCCTTATAAGCATACTTATCCTATTGGTGTTTCCTTCCCATACTTAACTAACTGTACTATCCTATGCTCAAAATTAAATTCACCAAGCGCTTGAATAATTATCTAGCTTTTCATCAAAAAACCCCAAAAATGTAAATCAGATTTTATTCAACTACAAATCGACAAATTAAATTTTTATTTATTATTGTAAAATAACAAAAAAGAGAGTGCATATCAGTTTAGCTAAAATACGAATGTTTGTAACGGAAGAACAACAACAATAGAATATTATTGATTTATTTACTATGTAGACTATTTGCAGTTTCTTACAATTTCAAAACAACACTACTAATTATTAAAACAGGTTTACATACTTCTTGCCAATGTTTAAGGAAACGTTTTGATTAAATATGAGATTGATAGAGTTAGATCTCCAAAATCTAAAGAATACGAAAAATGGTGGTAACCGTTCTTGCAATTAATTATCTCTGGATTACATATATAGGTAGTTTATGAGAAGAACAGAGAAACAGATGGAAACCGGATTCTGAAAATGAAATATCGATATCGTAATTCACGTACAATATATTACTATCCCAATTATTATTTTTGCTTCAGTAAATCTTGTTAAGGTTGAGAAATGAATACATAATAAATGGAAGCCAAATACCTCTGCGAAGTGAAACTAATCGATTTCAACAATGTAAAAAAAATAAATGAAGTTGAGCAATTTTCTGAACTTTGAATTCACTTTTAGTGATAAACCGACTCTTTTGTGGTTTAATTTTTACGATTTGGTCCTATTTTATATCCTTTCGTATTACTGTACTTAAATAAAATTTTAAGCGTAACTTGAAGTCAGATGGATTTGTTTAGTCTTTTTTATTCTTCATTATATTCTCAAGTTTGACATCTCTTTATCGTGTCTGTATATATCTCACTCATATTGATATTCATTTCGAGGTTCTTCAATACATATTAATACCTGCCGTCTTTTTGTGTTACATTAATACTTACTAAGATTTCAATACAAACGTTTAGAGAATGTTTAACTGCTTTTAATTATATTCACCTGGAAGTCAATTGAAGAATCTTCAGCTATTGTATTATCCTAAAACCTTTGTTGACAGATAAATAAAAATTCATGATGAATTTGCATCTTAATTCCACTAAGAGATTTATGACGTAATATGAAACCAGGTATCTTAGATGTGAATACTGTTTTGTCCACTTTTTTAATGTATAGTTTAGATTCAATGCCAGTATTAGCAAGTTCAATGAACAAACATAACCTGGCGTAGTAAATGACCATTTTCTTAGAGTAAGATAATTATTAACTTGACCTAAAATCCATGAGAAAAGCTACAGCTATCGGGATACTAGTTTCCTGAACAGATACTCAAGTTCTTTCCAATAGAGTTATTTGTCAACAAAGAATTTTATTTTTATGGATATAGACGTTTACTACTGACTTTTCCTTGCAAAGCACATTTTCTTTCAGCTTCTGCGGTTATCCACGGCAAAACTATATATTATTTTCCAAAACTTTTTACCATTTAGTTTTGGATTAGCCATAGGACTCACCATGTGTGGTTCGGGTGTTGGTGCATTTGCATCGAATTACCTTCTTGCTTGGCTCCTAAGTATTTGGACTTGGCGCGAGGTATTATTGATCGAATCCGCCATACTTTTGAACATTTTGGTTACAGCATCGTGTTCTCATCATTTAGATGCAGAACTAAATGCAAAAACATTGGTAAAACATGAGGTGAGTTGTCCTAACGATGTAAGTCATCGTAAAAGCTATCATTGTTTGAGTAAAATGTAATGTCACAGAATTTTATTGTTCAAATTATAAAAGTTAGAGTGTGTTTATGCTCCTAAATTGAAATTTTCTTGGGATCTCTCTAAATTTCGTTTCGTAGCTATTTAAAGCACTGAGTTGGCAATCGATATATTATGAGAAGTTGTGCAGTAACTTTGCAATGACTGTTTCAGATGAACTTATAGAAAAATAATATTTTTTACGTACCTACCTGAAGCATTAATTATCCGTCGCAATATACTACGCTACAACAGAGAAACAATTGATCACGAACAGGGCTGTAATTTCTAAACATATTTCGGATTTTATTTCCATCCATTAGTTTTTATCAAAGGAGCTATGTGGTATATTTTGAAAGGATAACCATAACTTTTCTCGTGATTAAATAATGTTTAACAGAATCCATCCATTATAACTGGAATATTATTAGAAAAAATTATACTTTATATATTCTCAGGCTTTATGTATGAGTTTATGACAAACAACCATCGATACCCAAATATAGGAATCACAGTCACAACAATAAGCTTGTTTATTGGGTTAGAAAAACTAATTCATGGCCTTTCGGTTGGACATCTAGTATAAAGTTCTGAAAGAACGAAAGTAAATTACTATGTATCTGCTTGAATATATTAACATCAGTTAAATTTTATGAAGATAAGGTATTCCATGAAATCATAGAGTTTCCTCACTGTCGTATAGCATTTGAAGCTATGTACATGCTTTCATTAAGTTAATTTCGTAGTGTTGGAAATTTTTGTTATGTAAATCAATAATATTTGCCGTTTCCTGTGGGTATGCAGAAACGACTCTTTCAATCCAGTTAAAATGAATATACTTTGTGTGCTAATCATTCGAACTGTGATAACAGTTTCAAATCATTCTCCGTCATCGCTTTAAAAGTACTATTAAGCGCACTGAGTTGTAACGAGACACATTTAAACAGCAAGTTACTAAATCTTAGGTCTGCTAACAAGTATGAACAAAGAATCGCTACGAGGCTGCCATCTACACTATAGAGAACTAATAATTATGAAGTTATCTGAACTCTGGACCGGTTTGTCATTTTCTATTGTAGGGATATTCTTGTAATCCTGAAACTATCTACTAACCAAATTGCTAAGAAATCACATTATTTTCGAATATTTCCAGCTCTGTTCGTTTACTACGATCTTGAGTTCCAACGGAGATTTTCTGATAGATTTTAAAAGGTTTCTGATTGTAGACTGCTTGTTTTACGGCTATTTGTAGTAAACGAGAATGTAAGTAATCCCTTTTTTGTTAGGAGAATATTCTACTTATCTGTTAAGAAACTTCTAACCATCAGTGAATTTACATTTTGTTAGATTGATATTATATTATGTAACAGCGAATTGTCATGACAACTGGGTTATAAAATAGGCAAAAAAGCTAGTTTTTGTGAAATACCTTTCAAGATGCAACTAGGTTGCATATTAACCAGACAGTTTTGTGTATTATAGTCAAACGGACATTGTATCAGATTTTGCTAAGCTGCATTTTTAGTTTATTCAACTCAGCGAACAAATATTCCATTTTAAAAAATATGTAAAATACAATGATAGTTGAAATGATTCAGAGCTTCAAACAAACTTTGTATGATTTTGTACGGTCAATATTATTTATTGAGCGATGCAAGATATTAGGAATGTTGTCACTATCTGTAAGTACCTTCATTAACATAACAGTAAATGTCAACGAGAAGAGGAAATTAGACTAGACTTGTAATTTTCATATGATAAGTAAGTAAGTCTACTTATCGATTCCGCCAAGCATTTGGAATGAATAATGATTACTAACATATTCCACTTGGAAACATAATAGTGTGTTATTGCCACTACTCAACTAAGCGAAATCGAATACTAAGTTACGGTTAATAGCTTTGTGAATTCTAGTGTGACACCCATAATACCATTTTAGTGAAACTTTTGGAAACAGTATCTTCGCTCAAGAAAAGAAATTGTAATAGGTCACGATGGTCCAAACATCGGAAAGAATATATTCGTTTACTATTTGTGAGGTGTTCTAATTATAATCGAAGTCTAACAAGTACTAGTGACTGCTCCCAACTGCTTAACAGTAACTGTAGTGTGATTTGATATCGAGCCATGTTAGTTAAAAAAATTACACTACTTATTTAAGTCGGAGATTTCTGTCATATCACTCCAAACCTAATGGAATGACATTAGTTACGGTTCAGTGACTTGACAGTTGCTGGGGATTCCAGATACTCAGAAATCACTTGATGACCCACTTATTATTGTAATTTTGTCTTGGAAATTCGAATTTCCCGTTTCCGCGCCAGAAGCGCCCATTCTCACCTTCAGATTGTATTTTACACTTGGCAGGACCTTAGGTATCATTGGTTCGTTGCTGTTTTAATACGCTATTTTGCGACGTTCCCCAAGGACATCTTTATACTGTATATTTGCTCTTGAGTTTTATGCCTGTTTGTTCTTGCTTTTTGATGATTGTAGATTATAACTTTCTCTCATCTGAACCTGGTCTTCGCCCTCTAGTTAGCTGGGTTGGGACGTATGTGAATAGTTTAGCTTGTCTGTCGTTGTGTCGCCGATCCTTCGTTCCGCTTGCCGATTTCAGGCGGTCTCGTAATCTCTTCAAACATAGAATTAGTGAACTCTGGATTTTCGAGGCTTCATTAGAGAGAGTGAAGACATTTCAGCCGAAAAAATTTTCTTTTCGACGACATCATTTTTTAAAGCTGTTACTTACTTACTTTCGCCTGTTACTCCCAATGGAGCATAGGCCGCCGACCAGCATTCTCCAACACACTCTGTCCTGGGCCTTCTTTCCTAGTTCTATCCAGTTGTTGTTCATTCTTCTCATGTCTGTCTCTATTTCTCGGCATAATGTGTTCTTTGGTCTTCCTCTTCTCCTTTGACCTTCAGGATTCCATGTGAGGGCTTGTCTTGTGACGCAATTAGGTGATTTCCTCAGGGTGTGCCCAATCCACTTCCAGCGCTTCTTCCTGATTTCTTCCTCCACTGGATGGAATCTGGTTTGTTGTCTCCCGCAGTAACTTGTTGCTGATAGTTTTTGGCCATCGGATCCGAAGTATCTTGCGTAGACAGCTGTTAATAAACACTTGTATCTTCTGGATAATGGCTTTCGTAGTTCTCCACGTCTCCGCCCCATACAGTAGAACTGTCTTCACATTTGTATTGAAAATTCTAACCTTGGTGTTGGTTGACAATTGTTTTGAGCTCCAGATGTTTTTCAGTTGTAGGTATGCTGCTCTTGCTTTGCCGATCCGCGCCCTCACATCTGCATCTGATCCACCGTGTTCATTAATGATGCTGCCCAGATATGTGAAGGTTTCCACATCCTCCAAAGCTTCTCCGTCAAGTGTAATTTGATTGGTGCATATTGTATTGTATCGGAGAGTCTTGCTTTTCTCTTTGTTTATATTGAGACCTACTGTTGCTGAGGCTGCTGCTACACTGGTCGTTTTCCCCTGCATTTGTTGTTGCGTTTGTGATAGAAGAGCCAGATCATCCGCGAAGTCTAAATCGTCAAGCTGCATCCTGCCTGTCCACTGTATTCCGTGCTTTCCTCCAGATGTTGACGTCTTCATGATCCAGTCGATCACCAGGAGAAAGAGAAAGGGTGAGAGTAAGCAACCTTGCCTTACACCGGTCTTTACTTCAAACGAGTCGGTGAGTTGTCCTCCGTGGACGATTTGGCAGTTTAGTCCATCATAGGAGTTCCGTATGATATTGACTATCTTCTCAGGCACGCCGTAGTGTCGAAGAAGCCTCCATAGTGTCGTACTGTCCACGCTATCAAATGCCTTCTCGTAGTCGATGAAATTGATGTAGAGTGATGAATTCCATTCGGTCGATTGTTCCACAATGATACGTAGAGTTGCGATTTGATCTGTGCACGACCTATCCTTACGAAATCCAGCTTGTTGATCTCGAAGTTGGGCGTCCACGGAATCCTTCATCCTGTTTAACAATACTCTGTTGAAGACTTTTCCTGGTATTGAGAGAAGAGTGATGCCCCTGTAGTTGTCGCACTTGCTGAGATCGCCTTTCTTTGGTATCTTGATCAGAAGTCCTTTTTTCCAGTCTATTGGTACTTGTTCTTCATCCCAAATCTTACTGAAGAGGATGTGGAGTATCTTGGCAGTTGCTGCTACATTTGCTTTCAGTGCCTCTGCCGGGATGTTGTCTGGTCCCGCTGCTTTTCCGCTCTTGATTTTTCTAATGGCCATGCTGATCTCTTCAATTGTTGGTGGGCCAACATCGATTGGGAGGTCTGTGGGTGCTGCTTCGATGTTGGGTGGGTTCAGTGGAGCTGATCGATTTAAGAGTTCTTTGAAGTGTTCTACCCACCTGTTTCGTTGTTCTTCAATGTCGGTGATTACTTTGCCTTCCTTGCTTTTCACTGGTCTTTCTGGCTTACGGTAATTTCCAGCAAGTTTCTTTGTTGTATCATACAGTTGTCTCATGTTTCCCTCTCTTGCAGCCTTTTCCGCTGTCATTGCTAAATCTAACATATATTTACGTTTGTCGGTTCTGATGCTCCTCTTCACTTGCTTGTTTGCGTGCAGGTATTCGGCTTGTGCC
>NC_031502.1:36862100-36870822 GCF_000237925.1 Schistosoma mansoni | reverse complement strand
CCGCGGACAGAGTGGGTTAGAGGAAGCTAGTCGGTGGCCTATGCTCCATTGGGAGTAACAGGCGTAAGTAAGTAAGTAAGTCAGATCAGAATAAGTTACAGATACGTGATGAAGAAGATAAAAAGTGTACACACACTTACGCTCATATTAAAAATATTCGGGGTTAATAAGTGAATAACTAACAAGATCGAGAAAATTAGTAGCTCAGGTTGGTGATTTTGTTGTAGGTTTGTTCTCTGAGCTGGTTGGTTCGGTCGTGAAGCTTTCATCGTCCTTCTGAACGACATCATCAGCACAAACTTCGGGTAGAAGTGAAGTGTTTGAAAAAAAACTGACAAGGTCAAAACGGGACTCATGATGGATAGGTAAATTGGCTTGTCCTGAAGCTATAGTATAGTATATGGGCTTAATATATCAACCGTTACCATAAAGTATTATATTTTCGATATAATATAGAATTCTCAGCAAAAAGTATTTCAACAAGTTTCGGCTTCTTACTTCAAACGTTTACGAAAATGTGAAATTATTTAGGAGACAAGATGAACATACCACTGGCAAGATCTGCTTCAGAAGGATACTTGTTCTGATGATTTGTATCTTCTATCTTGAAAATAGAAATTATGTCTCAATAAAGTATTTCAAAAATCGTAAATAGTTTGAAACTTTCACATCATTACAGAAAAATTAAACTATATAACTCATAGTTGTCGGCCAAAATATTTATAAAAAGTCTGAAGTTACTGAACTGGAAGGATCGATAACTGCTACGGCTCAAACATAAGAGAATGACCTAAGACCAAATTTTAATTACATTTCACTTACAACCTAGTAAGAACTTTGAAAATCGTAGATTTTACTAAACTTATTTTAGAATACATTTTTGTGATCACGCATAATCTTTTATGTAAACTATTTTTGAAGAAAAAGAAATTTAGTCTGTTTCGTAGAAATCGGTACTAATCAATCGTGATTATTATTATTATTATTACTGTGAAATTGATTATTCAGGTAAACTTAGCTGATAAATTTACTGATAGTATTGAAATAGCATAATACTTTATTTAGAGATCATTGATAGAAGAAAACTGAACAGCAGCACAGTCACATAGATTGACATTGAGAAAAATGAAAATGATTTACTGCTTGACAGCCGTAATAATCAAATAATTCAACCATGTCATCTGACACATAACTGAAGAGGGAATACAAAAAATCTTTTTGTAGTTGTAAATGTAATAATAGTTATACACTAATTGTGTGATAATCGATTGCTTTCGATTAGCATTGAGAAAATACTCACAATTTGACATAATATGCACAATAAATTGTTTAAATCCCAAGTTAAAAAAATAGTTGGACATCACTTTTTACCATAAAATGGAATAATATGAAAAGATACATCTATTCAAAGAGCGTTGAATAGCTAGACTGTTCTAATTTATAACTTCTTTCGTCATTGAAATACAAGATTTCGAGTTTCGTACACAGTTCTTCAAAATTGAAACTCTGACTTTTGTTCATATCAGTTAATTAATGTAAGGTACAGTGCATTTGTGATCTCTTCCAAAATAAGAAACATTCACTAATAATGCGGCAATGACAGTTAACCCAGAGTGAAATGCATAAACGAACGAAATTTTACATTCACAAAGGATAGAAACATAGAACAAGTTATATTGTCATAGATAATAACTTGTATGTACTGAATAAATTAATTGTCTAAGGATATTGAATGCTCTCAGTTGATACACTACTTTTTTATTTCCATTATGTCTATTTAATAATTTTAAAGAAACGATATATAAAGTTGTCCGATCAAAAGTCACAATTCAAACTATCAGATTTAGATAGATATATCACTTAATTATTTAAACAATTCTGTCTACTCAAAATAAAATTCCTTTTTGCACCGACTAAGATATATATTGTTCTTAAATCCATGAAGTAAATTAGCTGTTATATCCCTTTACTTTCGATCATTCTGTAAGATGTCATATGACGAAAAACAATTTTGATATCACGGTGAATAAACAACACTTAATCTCTTTATTCACATTTGTATTCTAATAACTTAAACGACCGAAGTTAATAGTTTCGAGAATAGATTTACCCTAATAAACATGAAAAAACGAAAGAAGCCCATTGATTTATTAAAAAGAATGAAGACGTTTCAGAGAAGAAAAATTTACTTTCGACGGTATCATTTTCTTATGCTGTAAAAGGTATTTATAGGTAATGTGAAAAAACCTATAAATACGATTGTACAGCTTTAAAAAAAAACTCCGCCTGTAGCTCCTCTGGAGGTTATTGCCGGTTCCAAGCCCGGGTAAAGGAGGAGGGTTGGGCATGGGGTTAGCGACCCCATCCCGTAGAAAATCAACTCGCTAAAAAAACGCTTACCAGAAAAAATCATTCAAACCATTCAAACTCTGCCCTGGGGGTAGAAGGAATAATTATGACGTCTCATGATGAAAGCCGAGTTCATTCGGAAGTCATGAGGCCGATGCACCTTCTTACAACCAGAGCGACAATTTTTATAGGTACATGGAATGTCCGAACAATGTGGGATACCGGAAGAGTCTTCCAAATTGCTGCAGAAATGAGAAAATACAACCTGGAGGTGCTTGGAATCAGTGAAACACATTGGACGCAGGTTGGACAACAACGACTGTCTTCAGGAGAACTTCTGTTATACTCCGGTCATGAAGAAGAAAATGCCCCACATACACAAGGAGTTGCATTGATGCTGTCCAGAAAAGCACAAAATGCACTTATTGGATGGGAATCTCATGGACCAAGGATCATCAAAGCCTCCTCAAAAACAAAGAGAGAGGGCATTACAATGAACGTCATCCAATGCTATGCGCCTACCAACGACTACGATGAAGACGCTAAAGGCCAATTCTACGATAGGCTGCAGTCGATCTTCGAGAAGTGCCCAACCAAGGATCTGACCATTCTGATGGGAGATTTCAATGCCAAGGTTGGAAAGGACAACACTGGATACGAAGACGTCATGGGACAACATGAACTGGGAGAAAGGAACGAAAATGGTGAGAGATTTGCAAACCTATGTGCCTTCAATAAACTGGTCATAGGTGGCACCATATTCCCACACAAAAGCACACACAAAGCCACTTGGATTTCACCGGATCACATTACACAGAATCAAATCGACCATATCTGCATCAACAAAAAGTTCAGGAGGACGATGGAGGATGTGAGAACCAGAAGAGGAGCTGATATAGCATCCGATCATCATTTGCTGGTCGCCAAGATGAAACTAAAACTCAAGAAGCACTGGACAACGGCGCGGACAACATCACAAAAGTTTAATACGGCCTTTCTTCGAGATGCTGACAAACTCAACAAATTCAACATAGCCCTCAGCAACAGGTTCCAGGCCTTTCATGATCTACTCAATGGAGAGGGGACTAACATGGAGAGCAACTGGAAAGGTATCAAGGAGGCAATCGTTTCAACATGTCAAGAGGTTCTGGGCCAAAAGAAGCACCATCACAAGGAATGGATCACTGTTGGTACACTGGATAAAATTGAAGAAAGGAGGAACAAGAAGGCAGCAATCAATATCAGCCGAACCAGAGCGGAAAAAGCCAAGGCACAAGCCGAATACACAGAGGCAAACAAGCAAGTGAAGAGGAGCATCAGAACCGACAAACGTAAATATATGGAAGATTTAGCAATGACAGCGGAAAAGGCTGCAAGAGAGGGAAACATGAGACAACTGTATGATACAACAAAGAAACTTGCTGGAAATTACCGTAAGCCAGAAAGACCAGTGAAAAGCAAGGAAGGCAAAGTAATCACCGACATTGAAGAACAACGAAACAGGTGGGTAGAACACTTCAAAGAACTCTTAAATCGATCAGCTCCACTGAACCCACCCAACATCGAAGCAGCACCCACAGACCTCCCAATCGATGTTGGCCCACCAACAATTGAAGAGATCAGCATGGCCATTAGAAAAATCAAGAGCGGAAAAGCAGCGGGACCAGACAACATCCCGGCAGAGGCACTGAAAGCAAATGTAGCAGCAACTGCCAAGATACTCCACATCCTCTTCAGTAAGATTTGGGATGAAGAACAAGTACCAATAGACTGGAAAAAAGGACTTCTGATCAAGATACCAAAGAAAGGCGATCTCAGCAAGTGCGACAACTACAGGGGCATCACTCTTCTCTCAATACCAGGAAAAGTCTTCAACAGAGTATTGTTAAACAGGATGAAGGATTCCGTGGACGCCCAACTTCGAGATCAACAAGCTGGATTTCGTAAGGATAGGTCGTGCACAGATCAAATCGCAACTCTACGTATCATTGTGGAACAATCGACCGAATGGAATTCATCACTCTACATCAATTTCATCGACTACGAGAAGGCATTTGATAGCGTGGACAGTACGACACTATGGAGGCTTCTTCGACACTACGGCGTGCCTGAGAAGATAGTCAATATCATACGGAACTCCTATGATGGACTAAACTGCCAAATCGTCCACGGAGGACAACTCACCGACTCGTTTGAAGTAAAGACCGGTGTAAGGCAAGGTTGCTTACTCTCACCCTTTCTCTTTCTCCTGGTGATCGACTGGATCATGAAGACGTCAACATCTGGAGGAAAGCACGGAATACAGTGGACAGGCAGGATGCAGCTTGACGATTTAGACTTCGCGGATGATCTGGCTCTTCTATCACAAACGCAACAACAAATGCAGGGGAAAACGACCAGTGTAGCAGCAGCCTCAGCAACAGTAGGTCTCAATATAAACAAAGAGAAAAGCAAGACTCTCCGATACAATACAATATGCACCAATCAAATTACACTTGACGGAGAAGCTTTGGAGGATGTGGAAACCTTCACATATCTGGGCAGCATCATTAATGAACACGGTGGATCAGATGCAGATGTGAGGGCGCGGATCGGCAAAGCAAGAGCAGCATACCTACAACTGAAAAACATCTGGAGCTCAAAACAATTGTCAACCAACACCAAGGTTAGAATTTTCAATACAAATGTGAAGACAGTTCTACTGTATGGGGCGGAGACGTGGAGAACTACGAAAGCCATTATCCAGAAGATACAAGTGTTTATTAACAGCTGTCTACGCAAGATACTTCGGATCCGATGGCCAAAAACTATCAGCAACAAGTTACTGCGGGAGACAACAAACCAGATTCCATCCAGTGGAGGAAGAAATCAGGAAGAAGCGCTGGAAGTGGATTGGGCACACCCTGAGGAAATCACCTAATTGCGTCACAAGACAAGCCCTCACATGGAATCCTGAAGGTCAAAGGAGAAGAGGAAGACCAAAGAACACATTATGCCGAGAAATAGAGACAGACATGAGAAGAATGAACAACAACTGGATAGAACTAGGAAAGAAGGCCCAGGACAGAGTGTGTTGGAGAATGCTGGTCGGCGGCCTATGCTCCATTGGGAGTAACAGGCGTTAGTAAGTAAGTAAGTAAGTTGTGATCAGTAAATATTGTGAAAGAATTGCCTTCTAACATATACCGGAAGTGTTTGATGGCTAAATAGACGGCCAACAGTTCTCCACCGAATGTGCTATATTTTAATTGCGTCGCATTTAGCTTTTTTGAGAAAAATGCTAGGAGTTGCCATTGTTGATTGACGCGTTGTTGAAGTACAGCACCTACCGCTACATTAGAGGCGTCGGTCATTACTGCTAAAGGTGCGTTAACCTCCCGTGGGACCAGCAATGCCTCAGTGCTTAGGGCGTTTTTCAACTGTTCGAAAGCTTGAATTGCTTGCGGTGTCATTGTTAGTGATTTGGCGCGTCCCCTTAATAAATCCGTTAGCGGTTTTGCTATGTCAGCACATTTCGGAATAAACCGTCGATAAAAGTTGATCATCCCAAGGAAACGTCGTAGTTTCTTGAAAGAGTCAGGTAAGGGATAATTTTTAATGATTTGTGTTTCCTCAGGAACCGGTCTAATACCTTGATTGTCGAGTAAGTGGCCTAAAAAGGTGAGGGATTGCTTTCCAAACTCGCACTTGTCGAGATTGACTGTTAACCCATACTCGTTTAGCTTCTCAAAAAGCAATTTTAGATGAGTTAGATGTTCGTTTTCGTCTTTGCTGGCGATAAGTAAGTCATCTATGTAGGCGTATACAAACGGTAAGCCACGTACGACTTGATCAATAAAACGTTGGAAACTTTGTGCAGCATTCTTCAATCCAAAAGGTATGCGAACGAATTCGTATAACCCAAATGGGGTAGTGATGGCTGTTTTAGGAACATCATCCGGGTGAATTGGGATGTGATGGTAGGCACGGACGAGGTCAACCTTTGAAAAAATCGTTGCATCAGATAGACTGTGAGTAAATTCATGTAAGTGTGGAAGCGGATATCTATCTGGTATAGTCCTGCTGTTAAGAGCTCTGTAATCGCCACAAGGTCTAACCTCAGAAGAGTTTTTCTTTGGTACCATATGTAGCGGTGATGCCCATGGACTATCGGAGGGGCGTATGATACCCAACTCTATCATTTTGTTGAACTCATTCTTTGCGAGAGCCAGACGAGAGGGGTCAAGGCGTCTTGGACGTGCAAATACTGGTGGTCCCTCTGTCTTAATGTGGTGTACGACAGTATGTGTCAGTTTGTCACCTTTGAAACACGGTCTTAATAAGTCTGGGAACTGTTTAAGTAAATTGACGTACTTGTCATTCTCGCGATGAGGTTTGACCAATAAATGTATAGACTTCTCATTAGATAAAATTCCTTTGATTACGCTGCTGTGATCGGCAAGTACCAGTTTCTGGTTTCTAATGTCTACGAGTATTTTATGTGATTGCAGGAAATCAACACCGATTATGGGAACAAGAACATCAGCTATGATGAAGTTCCATGAGAAGTTGGATTTGGGACCGAAATGCAATTGCAAATGTCTTTTGCCGTATGTCTTGATCTCGAATCTATTCGCGGCTCTTAGTTTCAGTATGGGGTCAGGTGTCTTTTTCTCGAGTGCAGTAGGTGGTACTACACTAACCTCTGCCCCTGTGTCGACTAAGAACTGTGTAGAGGATTAATTCCTCTATATCTGACTCCAATAAATAAATAATATCCCGCTAACTGAATATTTACTGCAGGCTAAATCTCCTAGTAGAATTACGGGTTTACTCGAGATTATTCAAAAGCCTGAACACCAGTTGTAGAGATAGTTTATTGTTGAAGCTCGGTAAAATCCGCAAGCGTACAGATAGCAAGCACACAGGGAAAGCAAGTGTGTGTGTGTGTGTGAGTGAGTGAGTGTTAAAAATCCATATATATTTATGAGTGTTAATGGTTGCGGATAAATTATTGATTGTCTTTGTTTACAACCAATGAGAGAACAGAATAAGGATTGACGTGCAGACACATGCGCTCAATCAGACTCACACATAAATTTACAAAGTGGATTAATGTTAGGATTACAGAGAGCACACAAAAAATACAGTAGTTGAATGGGCTTGCTACAGGATAACGAAAAATAGTTTATTCATTAAGTATAAATTATAAGCAAACTGTATTGAAGTGATTTTATACAGTACCTCCATCTCTACGGTTTTTCCAGATTTTCTCTATATACTCGAGTGTTATGAGAACGTCTATGTTTATAGTCTATTTACGAGGACATTGACTCAGTACCAGTTATGTTATAGTTATAGACAAGAAATTCACAAAAAGCACGCACATGTGCGTTGAAAATTAGTCTTTATCTATTAAAATTATTATGCTGCAAAATATGATATCGATAAACTGTACGTAAACGGTAGCATTTCTGTTTAAAAGATAGTTGATAAACATTTTCATATCATTATTATCTTATATTTATTTGATTGACCTGACTCTACTAATGATGTCAAATGCTTAAACCTTCACTGTGTTTTACTCAAGAATTGTAAAATACGACTGATAAAAATAACACTTTTGAAAATGTCATTAGCAATCGTAGTTTTCGTTTTCATGTATCACTTACTTTTAGTGCTAACATTGAGTGAACAAGGTCAAAATTCAGTGCATTTTATTAGATAGAAAAAATAAGCCAGCTATGACGGTTGTGAACATATATTGATAGTGGTGTTTCAAATATATGTTAATAATTCTGAGTCTTTAGATACTTCAACGTGTTGCACACTATTAAATAAGTATAAGATAATACTAAGTTTTCCGGTTAATCAAGAGTCAACGATATCCCCAATGTCAATGTTTAGAGACTATATGGTTTTAATTCATTACAGTGGAATAAACGCATATTTGCCTTATTTATAAATACCATGTTATTCCATACTTTTTATTTTTCATCTGTACTTCGATTTGTCTTTATCGTAACGTTTTCGGCAACATTTTGCATCTTATTTTTGATAAATATTTTCACATACAGTGAATCGAAATATAGCAGTCTAGAATATTGTGCGATTTTGTCAGGTTTTATCGGGTTTTTGACTATCTATTTCTATTTATAAACAAATGAAAACATTGTTTAAACACGTCAGAAGCGTTCCATAAATGATAAACGTACAGTGAATTTCGCTTTTAAACTATTATCAAGAATGGTAAGCAGAGATGGATAGTGGCTAGCAGTGGAATCCAGGACGCGTGTTTTGTCCTATTTGGGACTCGTCAGCTGGACGTACCTGCATCTCAGAGTTGATGTTCACTCTGGGACTCGAACCCAGTATCTTCGCTTCAAACGCCATT
>NC_031502.1:36782446-36861900 GCF_000237925.1 Schistosoma mansoni | reverse complement strand
CCCATTTGCTTTTGCGATGGAGTTTGAAGCGAGGGTACTGGGTTCGAGTCCCAGAGTGAACATCAACTCTGAGATGCAGGTACGTCCAGCTGACGAGTCCCAAATAGGACAAAACACGCGTCCTGGATTCCACTGCTAGCCACTATCCATCTCTGCTTACAATGCTTGTGAATTAAGACTATGTCGAGGCAATACGCACAGTATGCACATATGCCAATTAGAGACTGACCAGTTGCAGTCCTAACACATCGATGGGAAGATTCAAACAAACAATAATAAATGAATTTATTATCAAGAAGTTTATTTCTCAACAATTTGTATTCTCTATTTTTTTTAGATTGTTCAATAACTAAATACTTTTGGAATTTAATTCCACTTTGTTTATGTATTCCATCGTTATTCCGGTTTCGAAAGTATCCTTTACTTTCATCTCATTCAAATATTATAAAGACCAATGCTGAAAATAGTGATTATGATATCGTCAGTAAAGAAAGAATAAATGGAATGAGATTTTCAAATAGATCATTATCATTTGGATGCCCACAATTTTTACAAGAATTCACTTCAAATTTTAAAAGGTTATTTTCACCAAAATTATGGAAAAATCCTAATTTTTTATTTTATGTAATAGCTAATGGTATAGCTGGTGCTGGAGTTGTCATACCATGGACATTTGTTTACGATCATGTTCTAACCACTCTGTATTATTTGAATGATCAAAATTCAATTGGAGATATAAACAATCAAGATATCTCTTGGCTTCCATCTTTAATTGGATTCGGTTTGCTATTTGGTCAGTTGTGGGCAATTAACTATTTTTTATACTATAATTAAGGAACTGTTGCACGAGCTAATTGAGTAGAGTTTTCATAAAACTGATGTGAATGACAGGTTATCAAGTATTAACGTGATTTTTGGAAATAAAATGACAGTTCTTTACTTCTATGGTAGCGAACTAAATTATACGAGAAAAAGTGCACATGATTAATGTCGGTTCTACAAAATAAATACAATGGAGCTGAAAAGTGTTCATCCTGTTTTTAACATTTATGTCAATTATATTTATGCCCTAAGATTCAGTTGAACATTGCACGATGTCAAGTGCAAGCTCAGACATCGTCGAACGATTTTCAATTTATTCATTAAGAACCACAAACTTAATTTTGTTCGTCTAACAACTATTGAGCATACGATATGGATATTGTATAAAACGGGTAATAAATCGATTACCTTTGTTTTTGAACCAGATATAAATATGGCTTATAGTTTCAGAAGTCTCAAGGTATGTGATATAGATCAGACTGCCGAATTTTGATCGACCGGTTAAATATTATTTCATTGGATCTATTTGCTGTCATCAAATCAATTTGGGACTCATGTAGCGCATGAATTAGAATTATATAAAATAACTAATCATGTGATTTGTAAAACTCCTATCTCTCATTCGTTACTTATGTCAAACACAGTATCCTTATGAATATTATTCTCAGAAAATCGATTGACCAGTTGATTGATTGCTAGTTTCGATATAAAAGCATTCCTATTGATTTTTTCATAACAGAAAAGCATAACATAAAACTACAGATCAGGAGATTAAACAGTATTTAGCAAAATATTAGTGCAGTTGATTTTAAACAAGAAGCAGTTAAACATCAGAACATATGTTTATTCTGTTCGTTTGGTGATCTAACCGATTTCAATCTAGACTAAAAATGCTAGCAATGATGAACATCATGTAAAATGTTATTCACTACTGATTGTGGCCTAGTGACTGACTGGAAAATGTGGATACTGATTTGAAAAATTCGCCATTGCATTGTACTGTATTCGGCACCAGACAGTTGAATAAATACTTGGTGCTCGTTTATCAATTTTCGTAACTATGTTTTTACTAACTATCTCATGAGGGAAGGTCTTTCACTTTTTACTGGTAGTACGCTTACAACTCTTTCTTTTTTCTTTAACGAAAACTTTAAATTTTTGATATTTGTCTGCATCCGTTTTTGTTGTTCGTCTTACTGTCTACTATTTTTAAGTAACTCTTTGATTACTTTTACTACTTATTTTCTTTAACATTCTATAAGGTCAGTTGTTTTATGGTCTGATAACTTCTCAGTTTGGTGACATCGGTACCTGTTTTAAAAATAACAATCAAGATTCCAAAGTTGAAAATGGTAGCACTTGTTGTCAACGAAATTGCTTTCAATCCATCAATAAAAAATGTCCATCGTCAAAGTATCAATTTCATTTAGCAATCTTCCTGATAACACTTCTTTTAAATAGCGCATGTACACTAACTTTAGCTTTAGTCCCATTATGGTCTGTTCAAAGTGAATCAAAGCACTTCGAATTATTCTCGCATCAAGAAGGAAAATTATTAGCGTTGGCTTGCTTCTTTGTCGGCATATCGAATGGTGGATTGTACGTCATGTTTCCGCAGTTAATCATTGATATTGTTGGTACTGAATTATGGTCTTCTGGACTTGGCTTATTTTTAACTTTTAACGGTCTTATGAATTTGTGTGGAACTAATATTGGAGGTAAGTTCTATTCGAAATATTTTCTAACTTACACTGTTCACCAATAATTTTAGATTTTTAGTAGGCTTTTGAAATGTCTACAGGGCTTGCAAAATTATCAATGTTCATATGTAATTGATTTCATTTTTAAGAAACAATTTTCGATTCATCCATAATGACACCGAAGTCATATATATGGTAATAACTAATCAATTTATCTTCCGGTTACAAATTTAATGATTTATTTCTTCAGGACATGAAGAATTCTGGAAAGTCTGTCGAAAGAAACTGAATGCAGATTTTTATTTAAAAACATCATTTGAAAGACTAATATATCTAAACATCATTTGAATTGTACTTCTGGGTCACTTGTTTGTTGGCTTAAAAAATATCTAAGTACTTCAAGAAATCGTCCATCAGTTAAGTCAATGGACTAGTCCCGTAGAAATTACTTTGAGTAAGAGGTAGTATGATCGAACCGATTTCTTATAAATTTTCTTTAATCCACCAACTTGTAATTATAAAAATCGCTACCTTATCTTTGAATGTCTCATAGAGATAATTAATTAGAAAAATGAAAACTGGACTGAATAACTTCTTGAATGAAGCGTTTTGTATTGTCTATTATCGCTTTACTATTTTGAAAAGGGTGAATAAAATTTGCTATTCGAGTTTTAATAAACGATAAGTGTTGAAGTCAAGTGAGAATTCGGGACTCATTGTAACCTTGGTCATTTCACTTGCCTGTTATTTATGTTAGCAATTTGAGTGATTCTGATCATTTAGCTCTTTACTTTCTTCCATTTTCTAACGAATATTCGCTTATCTCTTCAACAAGTATTGTGTTAATAAGTGATACCGTTTATACTTGTATTTACATAATCATTACTTAAATATTGTGATAAGCGGTTGCGACAATAACACCAGCCTCAAAGATGTCGACTACAGTTGGAAACATAATGAGATTTTTCATAATGACTTGTTTTTTTTCACTGAATACTTTAAATGACTAACGTGAGTATTTACAAGAAGGTACGTTAGATTCTGTTTAAGAAAGAAATCGCTTTGATGATTTATGGTGTTGATTGATTTTCATCAATCACATAATAATGTGAATTTACCTAAATGCTCGAACAGTTAAAATGGTAACACTTTAAGACTCCATTAAATAAATAAATTTGCATTAATCAGCTTAAATTTTTCAAGAGTTTTTGTTAAATTTATTTTATCTTTGGCATTTTCATAAATCTTTTATTTTTTTTCAGGCAAAATATATGACACTAGAGGTTCATATCAAATGGCACTTTTAATCGCCGCATTTCTGTCGCTATTTGCTTTTCTTTTGGTCGTCATGAAGGAGATATTCACGTGGTTAATGAAGAGATCTACGTTATCTGCCAATTCTGATTAAATGCAAAGACAAATTTAAATATGATTTTATTTATACTAAGGATTTAAGTGACATTCTAGAAGTCTCTTTTTTTTTACTGCATATTGTATTGTTCACTAGTAAACTATTTAAAGATGGCCTCATCATATCAATTTAAGTTTGTTTTTGGTTACTTACTTACGACTGTTATCCCTTATGGAGGGGCGTAGGCCGACACTCAGAATTCTCCAACCAACTCTTTATTTCAATGTCTACCTCCAATCCTGTTGCAATGTGTTCTTTGGTCTGCCTCTCTTCCATTAGCATTCAGGATTCCAAGCTAGTGCTTGTTTCATGATGCAGTTTGATGGTTTCCGCAATGTATTTCATATCCACCTCTGGCGTCTTTTACTAATTTCCTCTTCAGTTGGAAGTTGGTTCGTTCTTTTCCACAGTAGGTTGCTGACGATGGCATCCGGTCAACGAATCAGGATTATCTTGAGCAGATAGTTTTTTTATGAATACCTGTACTTTTTTGATGGTAGTTGTAGTAGTTCTCCAAATTGCAGCCCCGTACAATAGAACTGACTTTTGTATTGAAGATCCTGACTTCAATGTTGACTGTGTGTTGTTTCGATTTCCCTGGTTCTCACGTCTTCCATTGTCCTTCTCAACTTTTTAATGATGCAAATATGATCTATCTGATTTTCTGTAGTGTGATTAAGTGAGACCCATGTAGCTTCGTGCATGCGTCTGTGTGGGAATATTGTGCCGCCTATGATCATTTTGTTGAATCCACATAAATTTCCATATTTCACCATTCTCGTTCTTTTCTTCCGGTCAATCCATGTCGTCTCATGATATCTTCATACCAGTTGTTGCTTATTCCGACATTGGCGTTTGGGTCTGTTATTGTTGAACAAAGAAATGGGGAAGAAGGATGTATACTGTGTTAGATTACAAAGTGTTTACATAACACGTATACATAGCTTTCCATCATCCATTTGCATCTTGCGGTGTGTTATTCAATCCGAACTGTTCTTCCATCTGATCTTCAAGTGTTCTGCCTGCACCGTGCCTTTGATGAAATGGATTTCTCCCCATCTTACGACTGTGACAGCTTCGGGGTCACGTATCGCTTCATACTACTTACCAGCGACTTTGTGAGTAGCGCTCATCACCCCACCAAGATGGTCATGTCTTTTCTTGGGCACTTCTCTACGATTGACTGTAGCCTCTCATAAAACTGATTTTTGTCGTCTTCATTGCCATAATTGTCGGAAATATAACACTGATTTACATTCACTGTAAGCCTCTCTTCGTTTCAAAGATCCGGATCTCAGAGATTCCATCCTGTAGGTGCTTGTCATGCTTTTATGGACAGAATTAGTGCAACTGATTATATGTGCAGAGGCTAATTATTCTGTTCAGCTATGATCCAGTGAGTTCAATTTATCCTGAGAACTGCCATTTTGTATCACCGCATTTCCGCAGCTGTTGGACTGCTCTTCCCATCTCCCACATAGTTCGGGCATTCCATGTACCAATAATAATTGTTTCATTTGTTGTTAGGAGGGACGTCGGCCTTGTGACTTCTGGGAAATTTTAACTTTCACTTTGAGACTTTATAGCTCTTCCAAATCAATGGCCTTGAGCTCTCAGGGCAGAGCCTGAATGATTTTTCCGACTATAACCTAGAAGGGCTATAGAGGGACCTTATTTTTGGCTACACATCAATTAATGATCAAAACAAATCATACATAGTCTCGCCATTTGTATTGTGACTAATGGTGTTTATGCGTACAATTATTTCATGTATATGACAGTCAATAATAATAACAGTTCAGGAGGACTGAGAAAAGAGCTTCTTCGGTTTAATGCTCATTCATACTCGTTGTTAGAAATGAACTATGTCGTTAGAAATAGCCCAACATTGTACGAACTTTACAGGAACCATTTCTTGTTCAGTAAAATCTACTAAAGTCAACCAAAATGCAATCCTTAGTAGATTTGCTCCAAATAAGTAAAGCATGTAGCAGTTTGTTCTAAAGAATTAAGATAAGACGAATATTTTTATTTTTTAATGGAAACGGGAGGTTCTGTGGTTAAGCCCGAATTGCCAGTGGATTATTCTCATGTTTACCTCATTGCTAAAAGCAGTTCATCAATATGTTCGTATCCTTTGGAATTAGAAGCGTGAGTTTCAGTGTCCTAACGGTAGTACGGCTATTTTTTCAGTCTAATTGATCGTAGTATTCTTACTAGGGACTTCAACATCGAAATATCGTGTAAAACTGTCAAAAGTGCGAGTGTACATAGTTTTTTGTGCGTATGTTATTCTCATTATTTCAGATAAATTTCCGTTCACATTGGTTGCCGATAATATTATTTAAGTTTAGTAATCTGTTGTGTTTTGAGCAATGCAAACTTCCTACTAAATTAGTACGACAGTCTAGCTGCTGCAAATATGAAACTCCTCAGAGCTGCTCGTTAATAAATCATTCTATGCGTTTTGACATATGTAACTTTAAAATTCAAGCTTTGAAAATAAACCATCCATGTTTGGAGTTAAAAACGAAGTTTTTTAGTTTACCATTCTGTGGGAGGTCATTGCCTAACGTTTTTTCTAGGATGGTATGACTAAAAACTTAAAGGACCGGTCTCCAATCTGACTAGATTATGAAAGACCAAGGGTAATTAAGCATCCTTAAGGTCCTTCAAACACCCCATTGCTGCACCTAGCCCACGTTCCTCTGACATTCACCTGTACCTGGCAGGACTTCTGCCAGAATCAAACCGATGATACTTTGCTCCTTAATGTGTCCATCTTTTTACACGATGCCAAGAACTGTTAGGAAAAACACTACCATTTTCTTTCATCGAGCAATAAATTTCGAGGTTTCATCATTAATTCTGACCAAACCCTTGGAAATCAAAGGATTCCGAATCACTGGTCACTGCTCACAAGTTAGCTGTATAGGAGAACGCCTAAAAGATTCCAATTCAGAAGTGAGGACTCAACAATGTGCTGGCTCACGTCCATTAGTTATGCTCAGGATTCAAAGTCCAATGAAGGCCAACTTTATCGCTTTTTCCGGTCCAACCCTTCGACTTCTGGGAGTATTGGCAAATTTACCCTTCTTATTGATCATAGATCTAGGCTCATACATGAGCCAGCTTACACATGCTACGCATCCAGTTTAGCCCGCGTCAGCCTGGCCAACCAACAACTCTATTCAATTCACACCAAGGCACAGCACAAATGTTTTTCTTACGTCACGATTCATTACATTAGCATATAAACATGGGTTGTGAAGGGTACTATACAGTTCTTAATTTTACTATAACATCAGCACTGATGAACAGATCAACACCAACTAACTGAAAGTTGGATATGTATGTGTAGGGTTTTTTTGTACATGTTATGTTCCTGAAGGTAACCAGCATTCTGTTGATAGAAGAAACCAGACTAGTAATGAGTAGGTCTTTATTATGATCGTGTGACAATCACTGTAGAGCGGGAGGTTATCTGTTCAAACACATAAAGCTATTCAACATTCAATATAAGATAATAGGAAATGTAATACAAAATGAGGAAGTGAGTGAGTACTTGAGCCCTATTGTTTTAACATGTACTTAGTTGTTTGAGGTCAACTCCTAACTAATCAACCTAAGCTGTCACATTAGCTTTCTCCCGGAACCAACATGCGTAGGGACGTCGGTTCGATCAAGCTATCTATCGAGAACACCTACGCTCTTTTTTCGCAGCCCAAGGGAGGATTACCAACTCGTTTATTGTTTGGCTTTCAATCAATGTCGACCAACTCCGTCGGTATTTGGCGATACTCCATGTATGTCTCTTATTTTACTAGCCTGTTGTCTTGTAGCATTTATTATTATAACTATCGCTGGTGGTTTGCTACGAGGCCTCCGTATGGTGATCAGAGCTTGTGAGAGAAAAAAGGGTGAGGAAATGAAACAAGAATATCTGAGGAATTTCCGCTTTTCTCAGACCGAATGAGATGCGTACAAACTCGAACAATCTAAAAGGTGTAGTAATAGCTGCTTGAGGGATATCTTCCTCAGCTACTGAGACATTGTGAAATGGCCTGACCTAGTCAATTTTAATAAATATTTTCGTACCCCGAAAAGCGTCTTTAAAATCCTGGATATCCGGTATTGGGTACCTATCTTGTACGGTTTGACGGTTGAGGGATCTGTAATCCCCGCACGGTAGCCAATCTCCTACATTTTTCTTTTGGACCATATGAAAAGGGAATGCCCATTGATTATCAGAGGGACGGATAATACCCAGCTGTAGCATTTAGTCGAATTCAGCTCTAATGATTTTACGTTTATCTGGTGCTACTTCCCTAGTTCTAGCAAACACGGGTGCGCCTTCAGTTTTGATCGTATGACTTACTTTTAGTTTGGTTTTGGAAGGCTGTGGGTTTGGTTTAGTTAAGTTTGGAAATTCCGCTAGAATATCATGGAATTTTTCTGTTGTTACTGGCAGAGTTTGTATCAAATTTAGAGATGTAATGTGACTTTCTTTGCCTTTTATGTAATTCAAAGTTTCTTTCAGTGTGAAGCGTCGTTTTTTATTATAAACTAGGAATTCGTATCTCCCTAAAAGGTCCATCCCCAGTATGACGAGATCTAAATCGGCTACGATGAAAACCCAGGGGAATCGCCTCCCGAACTCCGAATCTAGCGTTAAAGTTTTCTGCTCAAATGTTAGTTAGTTTTATTGACAGCTTGAGGTGTAACTGAGGATGTTTCTCGACCCAGCTCAGCTTTGTTTTGAGGAATGATACTAAGAGCAGCTCCAATACCCACTAAGAGGTTCGAGCATGGGTTTCTTTCTGTAACGTGATACAAGTCACCGTTTAGACACATCTCCTCAGTCGTCACGACCTGACGTAGGGTTATTCGTTTCCCCTGCTCTTAAAAGTCAGTTTAGGCCGGGCACATGATGGACTGCACTTGGTTGATTTGACACTAAACCTCCAGTGATACTAAAAGAAGTATCCAGATTATCTGGACATTTTTGACCTGTTCCGTGACTTGGATGTTTGCCACTGTGGTTGCCTGCTCCTGTTTTTATGACTCATTTGCAATTTAGTGACAGCCTCTGTGAGAATTTTGCCATTCGCAATGAGTTGTGCCATGACTGTGTCTTTTGAAGATTCTTCTTTTTGTGTATGATGTATCGTGCGTGATCCAGTTGGGGAACCTCGTTCTATTATTCTATTCTCTCATCCTTAACAACATGTCTGTCTCAGAACCATATTGCAGGTCGATATTGTCAAGGAGTTGATTCAAACGTTGTCGATCGGTTAGATCTCCGCGTTTTAGACTTTCGTTAGGTTCTGAAACTTCGCTAATAAACATACTAGGTGTTTCGTACCTGTTGAATCTGCACGGTAGTGCCTTAACCACCGCGAAGAATTGTGAGCGCGAGTCTATGATGCCGTGGCCGTTAAAATTGGCTTCTGCAGCAACTTGAAAGACTCTCCCGGGCTCCCACATTGTACGAGCATTCCATGTACCTTAATTATTGGTTTCGGCATCGCGACTTCCGAAAGAACTAGGCTTTTATGACAAGGCGTCATAATTCTTCCCTCTAACTTCAAGGGCAGAGTTTAAATGGTTTGAATAATTTTTCTGGTTAGCGTGTTTTAGCGAGTTGGTTATCTGTGGAATTAGGCGACTAATCCCACACCCAACCCTTGCTTTCACTATCTAGGCCTTTATTTTCTATATTCATAAGATACTTGCGTTTAAATGAAGCATTTCTGTCCATCAAGTTAAGTATACTCTGAAGTTTATACACTTCATGATGCTTGGGTAGCGGTGTTTCGATTTCTCAGTTGTCCCTTGAAGGTTTTAAAGTGTTCTGTCACTTATTTGTGTTATAAGCTACATGACCAATGACTTGACAAATGCAGTCAAGGCAATATGTCAGGTTGTGGTGTAAGTCAGAAAGCTCAACGTCAATATTATTTACGGTAAAATAAGGTTCCCACAGTAAACATCGAATAAGAGTTTCAGTGAGCTTCCAGGTATGTTGGCCAAACTTTCAGCTCTGATACATTATTACAGCTTTAGAGTTCAATGGTATAGTGTTTAGAGAATAATTAATGTTCAGTACGTCTCTATGATCACTCATAAAAACTCATAACTGCTGTGCACTGAGATAGAGTCTATGTTGATTGTAAATAACATATCAAGTATATCATTCCTCCTAGGCTTTACTATAGTCATCCTTCATCCTTGATGTAGTACTACTGTTTGTCCATAATACTCAGATGTTGCCTCTTCTCTTAGACCTTTGGCTTATGTACGAATATAGGCAGAAGTACAAATATATGTATTGCCACTAAAGACACTTCTCTCCAATATCCCTAAATAATGTTCTATGGCTTAATAATATTACATAGTTCAGAGGTAATTTAACATAATTTTAAAAAGAATTTCATGTGATGGTGATCCCTTACTTTTTGTAGAATACACATATTATTTCTATTTTAGCAAAGTGAAGTTTTTCCTTTTTGATGTTTGTGTGTTTAGATACGTCAATTTCACGTTCAGGTGCTTAAAATGTACTTTCAAGGCGCTACATACAGTTATGTGACTAAGGTATGAATGAGAGGGCAGACGACAGTGATGTAGTTGTCACGATAGGAGTTTGTGCAATGGCAAAGAAAGCCATGTCAAAACCAATGAAGGAAATTTTGCGAAGAATGGACAAGTTTCAGCACATTAAGATAATAATATTTGACGAGAAAATGATATTAGATTCACCAATAGAGTCATGGCCCATCTGTGATGCACTGGTCAGTTTTTATTCCGAAGGATTTCCCCTCAAAAAAGCTATTGCTTATTCGAAGCTTCGGAAACCCTACCTTGTCAATGATCTTGAGTCCCAATACATTTTAATGGACAGAAGAAGGGTTTATGAGTGCTTGACGAGAGAAGGTGTTCCAGTTCCGAGATATGCATTTGTTGATAGGACATCGGAAAACCCAGTGAAAGTTGTTGAGCTTGACGATTCAATTGAAGTAAGTCATTTTGCCTAATGATGAAAGTGGATTTTATTAGCTAACTAATTTCCACTACGTCTTATTTTCAGGTAAACAGTATTGAATAGTACCTCTTAATATTGTAGTATGGGTATGAATATTTGTTCTGGAATATAAGACTTGCAGTTAGTAGAGAGATTAGACGTTTAGAGAAACCTCAGCACTTTCAATTGTAAGCCCAAGGAAATCCGGCGAAATTATGATTTATGGACGAACTCATCATAACTAAGATAGCATGTCTTAAATTTTGGCACGAGATTTATTCACTCATTTGGTTGAATATCATTTTGGCATTATAGCTGATATCGATTCCTGATGAAAACATTAAATCTAGTTCCTAACCCTAACGTTTAACTGTAAATACTATTCCTAATTCCTCACACAAATCTATAACCCTAATTAAACCCTAGTGAGTAGGTGGACATTCTAAGATCACCTTAGCGTTGCCCAAAGGTTTTCCATCGATCATAGTCTCACGAGAAATTCGTCTGGCGTTCAAACATGCCTTTTTTATTCGTTATGGCTTAGTAGATCTTCGTGTGTAACGAAAGGGGGTTATCAGGGTTCTAAAAATAGGATTTTGGAGCTTTCTGACAATTACTATTAAACCTATCTATAGCTTTTAATGAGTCAATTCTGCCTCAAAGACAACAAGCATCACCTAAAACTGGAGATTCACCTCTTACCACTTTGTTTTACATGTTATGTATCATCAAGATGGGTTGAGGATTTGCATAGTTAGCATGTTGTTTCCAGGCTATTAATGTTTTTTTTTACCTTTCTTAACATATCTGAGAAGGGTTTTAAACCCATAGAACTTTTCAGCTTAGATAAAAATATAAATATTATTTGAATATTAATGTAATGTGTGTGAAGGTACCAAAATCTCGATCAGTCATCTGTATATTCACAAACGAAATTTTTCTTTACCTGAGTAGCTTTTGTGAGCAGAACGGACATTATTTGGATGTAGCCAACCAATTCCATTATCGTAGAGTAGTTTCGCTACATGCTTACACCTAATAACCTGTCATATAGTTCTATTCAGCCAGGTTTTCATAACTTATAGGGATCAGAAAGGTAACGCTTAAATAAAAGTCCTGGTAGTGTTGGTCTGTTTCGTTTGATAAAATGTATGTTTTATGTAAGATGAAGTTCAGTGAGATTGTCATACGACGTTATATTTATTGCATTTAAAATATTTTATCTATTTTCTCGTGAGATGTGTACCTAGCGTCGCATCTTACTAACATGCATAATTGGAATATCATATAAATATCAGTTTACGTTGCCTTGACTAAACATTGTAGATATTTTTGGCGACTTATGCTCATGTTAATTCAGTTTGACCATGAATAAGCGCCTAGAAATCTTGCGACCTAATGAACTTTTGTGTTCTACTTGATTTGATTTCCCGACCGTTGCTGCTACCTTTACGTGGTGGTTGGGCTTGCCTATCGTGATGAAGCAATCGAGCTATGCTGGCTGGAACAATCGTTCCTCGAGGTCCTACCATGCCAGACAGGTCGGTTGAAGAGCGGTAAGACTAAAAGCAGCAATCCCAAGGTCCGAAGGCGAAGTCGTACTGCCGACTGTACAGAGGTGTGACAGCAGTAAGGTGTTTCCTTCAGACAACCAGCATGACAGCGATGCTGCCTTCCCACAAGGAGGGGTGGGGTTAGAAAAGGTCGACCCTAAAAATGCACACCTCGCCTTATCCCACGGATTTCCGTCTCCGGCGGTAAGGTCCTTTGAAGAACGGAGCTAACACGTCGAAAATCCCCCACAAAAAGGCCGTGCGTGACCGGCCTCAAGCAGTTGTCCCCTGGGCACTGCAGTCACGCTCCCAGGTCGTTAAGACCAACATTAATCCGACTTCTTTTTCAGGTCCCTCAAGAAATACCCTTTCATGATGTGGGCAGCCGGGAAGTGATATTAGCCCTCATACCCGTAACAGCACACGAGACCAAGTTGGTCACTTTCAAATCCTTCCTACTCCTAATAACTCTCTTATTTCCACGACTAACCCTTCCCACGTCCTTTTATCACCTCGCACCGCTAGGGCAAACGATTCAAGTGCACGGAACGTTATTCCTGGTCTCCTGAAACCACGCTCTAAACTACATGTAGGAACTTTTAATGTCCGAACATCGTGCCGAATAGGACAATAGGCTTCCTTAGCTAGGACTCTAGAATCTTACACCATCGATGTGTGCTGCGTCTCCGAAACACGCATACAAGATCTGAGTAGTGTCATTCATTTGACCTCACCTAATCAAAATAAAGAACCATCTCGATACACGCTTCGTGTATCTGGAAGCCCTGATGCTGCTTCCCGTGGCCTCGCTGGAGTAGGTATAGCATTAAGTCGTAGGGCAGAACTAGCTCTTTTAGTCTGGATCCCAGTAGACAGTCGTCTATACGCTGTCCGACTAAACGGATCAGTAAGGACTCGGAAAGATAGGGAAACCCGTCGTTGCCTCTTCGTTGTCTCTGCCTATTCTCCCACTGACTGCAGCTCAGACGATATAAAAGATGAATTTTACAGGAAACTTTCTGACCTCCGAAAAGCTAGGCGTTCTGATGTAGTAATAGTGGCAGGTGACTTTAATGCTCAAGTAGGTAAACTAAGTGAAAGGGAAAGACACCTGGGTGGATCTTATGGTGTCGTGGCTAAAAGAACAGATAATGGCGACCGTCTGTTGCAGCTGTGCTCAGATAACCGCCTATTTCTTGCAAATACTAACTTCAAGCATAAGGAAAAACATCTTTTGACCTGGCGACCCCCGAATTCGTCCCAACGTTGGACCCAATTAGATCACATCGCTATCAGCCACCGATGGAGGGGCTCGATAGAAGACTGTCGCTCATTCTGGAGCACATGTTTAGACTCAGATCATGCTCTAGTGCGAGCACGTATCTGTCTGCGTCTTACTGGACGTAGGAAAGACACTACAGGGAAGCCTCTAAGGGTTCTACGTAATGATAAGCAAGTTAAGAATATATTTCAGGAACAACTGGAAAAACAGTTAGACAGACATGTAAGTTTTGCCCACCCCGAAGCAGGCTGGAATGACATCCGTAAAGCTGTGGAAACAGCAGTGATATCCGCTAGTAAGGTAAACCATAAGGTTAGGGAGAAACAATGAATCTCGGCAGCATCTACCACACTGATAGATGCTCGAAAACTCATCCCACCTGGCTCTGACCATAACGAAGAGCGGAGTCAGCTTAAGCGAAGGCTAATAAGAAGCCTACGCAATGATGGTGAACAGTGGTGGATAGCGAAAGCAAGAGAGATGGAAAAGGCAGTGGCAATAGGTAACAGCAGACAGCTATTCAGACTTATTAAAGAAACCGGTATTAGGAACCCAACTATTAGCGAAACTATCTCAGACAAAGATGGGCATATCATTCATTCTCAATCCAGGAGATTGAATCGATGGGCAGAACACTTTAGGGATCAGTTCAACTGGCTTTCAGCCACACTTCAGTTACCCACGATCCCCAGTCGTCCTGAATGGCAAATTGAGGTAAGTCCTCCAACTCTCTACGAGGTTGAAAAAGCTATAGAAAATCTAAAGCGAGGGGGAGCCGCAGGCCCTGACAGGTTTACCCCTGAGATTTTTAAGCAAGGTGGTCCAGTATTAGCAACGAGATTGACTGAGGTCTTAGGTAGAATCTGGGAACTGGACGTAATTCCATCTGACTGGTCCCAATCACTGATTGTGCCAGTCTATAAGGAAGGACAAAAGTCCTTCTGTGACAATCACAGAGGAATCAGTTTGACTAATATACTGTCTAAAATATTAGCTTCAATAATACTTAGGCGCCTATCCAAAGCTCGTGAAGAGCAGACTAAAGAAAACCAGGCTGGTTTCCGACCTGGACGTGGTTGCATAGACCAGATATTCACTCTACGTCAAATCCTAGAACACAGACATACATTCAGACGTCCCACAATAGTAGTATTTCTTGACCTTAAGGCGGCATTTGACTCCGTTGATCGTGAGGTTCTATGTCAGTGTTTGTCAGTGAAAGGAGTACCAAAGAAGTACATTAACCTCATAAAGGCTCTCTACTCGAACACAACTGGTCGAGTTAGAGCCTATGGCGAACTGTCATCAGAATTGGTTACCTCAAGTGGTGTTCGTCAGGGCTGTCCACTCTCCCCATTCTTGTTTAACTTTGTCATTGACATGCTTTTGGAGATAACACTTTCATCATCTCAATCTCCTGGAGTTGAACTTTTACCGGGAGATTCACTTGTTGACTTAGAATACGCCGACGACATAGTTTTATTCGGTGAAGACGCTGACAAAATGCAAAGTCTTCTGACCACTATAAGCAACAATGCAGGCATGTTCGGGATGCGATTCTCTCCCTCGAAGTGCAAAATGTTACTTCAGGATTGGGTTGCATCGACACCTGAACTAATGAATGGGAGTGAAGTAGTTGAGCGTGTTGACAGCTTCACTTATCTTGGGAGTCTCATCAGCCCTTGTGGTCTGGTGTGTGACGAAATCTCAACACGGATACAGAAGGCTCGTCTAGCTTTCGCCAACTTGCGCCATTTATAACGTAGGCGAGATATCCGTCTAGCAACAAAAGGACGGGTTTACTGTGGAGCAGTTCGTTCCATCCTACTTTATGGCAGTGAAACATGGCCGATAAGAGTAGAGGATATTCGTAGGCTACTAGTATTCGATCATAGGTGTCTTCGACGCATTGCTCGTATATCCTGGGACCACCGGGTAAGTAATGCAGATGTTAGGAAACGGGTACTAGGTAAGGATGGCAAATCGCTTGATGTAGTGAAACTTCATCAGTTGAGATGGCTGGGACATGTGTTACGTATGCCCAACCACCGACTGCCCCGACGTGCAATGCTTTATGGTGTAGGAGCAGGTTGGAAGAAAGCTAGGAGCGGCCAGACCAAAACATGGCATAAATCCATGAAGTCGCTGACAAGTGGACTGGGCCGTGTTGGTAGGTGTAGACTACCTGGTTGGGATTCGCGAGATGATAGCAATCGATGGTTAGAGACCTTGAATGACATGGCTCAAAATCGTTTGCAATGGCGAAGGTGCATCCACTCTTTGTGTTCTACGGAATTCTAATCTTCTGAATTCCTCATGTCCGTATCCTTTTTCTCTTTCCAAATTTATTTCACCGTATTATACTCCTTCAATAACATCTTCAAACCCTTATCTTTCACATAATACTTATACTCTTACTACTTCTACCAATATGGGATTTGAATCGACAACTTCATCTCTGTGCTAATGTGGTATGGCAACTCGAACTGATGTACGTACGTACGAAGTTCTACGTTGTGATTGACTGACTGACTTTGAAGATAAATTTCATGTAGTTAGCTTTTCTTCGAATGGCGGGGTAAACAACGATAAACCAACGCTTACCTAAGCACACGTTATGAAACTGCCTTTATTTCCGTTTTCTGTCACAATTTTTCCAAACCAGTTATTTTACCGTGTTAAGCGTAGTCTCATGCAAAATTTTGGCAAAATGTTTTGATTAGTTTAGCTTTGTGTAAAGTAAATGAATGAAAAGAATCACCCTCATAAATTTGCTTGTAAAATATTGAGAAATGTCATAAATATATTAATTGTGTCCACTTTTAAGAGTATTTTTATCCTGTCTACTATGGTAAAAAAAATTTTTATTTTAGTGTTGAGTAAAGTGTTTTTGATTATTCGTCTATTCCTTTGTTAGATGTTTAGTTGATAGTTACCGAATATTTTATATGGGCTGTCAGCAACATGAAATTTTATGACTTTTAGAAATCTTAAGTGATCTTGTCAAGTTGCTTCGGTCATTAAGAAACGTAATTTGTATAAAAATGTTGAGTAAGCTGATACGATTAAAACAATATAAAGTGATAACCTAGTTCCACTACTTGAACTCTTGCGATTTTATGAGTTCTTATTTTTGTGCAAACAATTTTCTGTCGTCCTTAATTTTATTTTTGCCAGTTTATTATCACACTAATAAGTTTGTCTAGCTTAAATTTTTCTTTGTTTTTTTTTGAGGTACCTGTTGGATAAAGTATACATTTTTATTTCAGATTAATGGTGAGGTTTTTCACAAACCATTCGTAGAAAAACCTTTGCATGCTGAAGATCATAATATCTACATCTATTTCCCTAGTAGCGCTGGAGGAGGCAGTCAGCGTCTCTTTCGAAAAGTTGGAAATCGCAGCAGCAAGTACTTTCCACACAGCAATATTCGAACAAATGGATCGTATATGTATGAGGAATTTATGCCAACGGATGGTACCGATGTTAAGGTACGATGATTTTTGTGTATGATGTGAGATATTTTGTGTGTATAATGAAGATAGTTTCGACTCCATGACAGGTTTTCATCAGGTGCACTTCATTATATTTTTGGCATAAATAACACTTCAAGAATTGTAAAGTCCTACTGTTTTGCGCTGCTTCCTTTTTTAACATATGTCATGAAATTTTATGGAAGGGGTTTTAACATAACAGTTTAACCTGCAACTAAGAAGTTTATCACAAAGATAAGAATTTCGTTCCAATAATACTTTTAGTAGAAGTTAGATCTATGACTAATATTCTGACATTTTTATTTGGGGGTAAATTTGAAAACACTGGATAATAACTACTGTAAACTTTTGTGTACATTAGGTAAATATGACTAGCTAATATGATAATATCGTATAAATTGTCAGTATATTGTGGATTGAAATGACAGTGCGATTCGACAGTTTGTATTGCGTTATCAGATCTTATATTACTTAGAATGATCTAATGACGTTATTCTCTGTGAATATATTTCCGATCTTATTTTGTTAAATGAGCACTAACGCTTTGACGCTAGAGGTTAATTGTTCTTGTTATGGAACAAATGAGCTGGTAGGTAGTCTTATCCATTTGGTGCTGTATACAGATTTAAGCAACAAAAATAACAAAAGTAACAGGATGTAATGAACTGAGTGTACGTCTGTGAATTCCGATCATGTTCCAAGACGCTAATAAGATCAGTCGATTTGATGAAAACCTCTACTACTCTAGAATTTACCCTGGCAATTTAATTTCGTTGTACTAATAGGGCTTGGCAGTCTGGATTGATATGTCTTAGGTCTTACGTTGTGTATGACTGTCTGACTGATTTTAATGAGACATAAAAAAATACATCACGTTCCCTGGATTTTTTGTAATTAGACCTACTGAAGATATGCTTATCGAAATAAAACAAACCAGAGATTCTTTAGCCTTAATATGTACGTTTAATAATTTTTGAGTCATTGTTAGTGAAATCTCTCTTTAAGCATAAGTGCGAAAATAGAATCGTTAAAATCATGAAAAAAATAAAAAAACTGCTTAGTTTACTGAAAGAGTTCCTTGGATTATATTTTTCAAACGATTATAAGACAACTCTATCTGATCTCATTGTTTGATGCGATTCGTAAAAAAAGCAGAAATGAAAAGGACTTTCAGGATTCTTTGTAAACGATATGGTTTTGAGTCCCTTGAATTTTCAGACACCGTGCTAGTCTGAGAGTTAAAACCAAACTTTGGTATCTAGGATGTTATGTGATAACTTTCAGTTGCCTTGGTAGTACAAGTGAAGAAAGTGATTGATTTATTTTTTCTTTTTCTCACTATTACTCTTAGTCACCAAGTGTAGTCATGATTTTATTTTAATCATTTATCTTAATGTAAGAGTTTCTTCCGTGTACGTTCATAAAATTTATTTTCAGTTTATCGACATCGTTACTATGATTACTTGTGAATCATCTACCAGTTACTTTGAAGCCCTCACTCTAAGTTCTTATTTCAAACAAGCTACTGTCTCATTTCTTAATTCCGGAGTATATATGTTCGACAGTTTTTTTAGTTATTCGACTTTACTGGTCTCTCATAGCCGATGAAGATTAGAAAGCTCTTATTCTTCGGACCTAATCATTTGTGCTATGAACGGTCCTTTGGGCACTAAAATTAGGATACCGTCGACCAAGGATATCCTTATATGTTGTAGGCAGCGTTTTAGTCTTTGACTGCTTTTATGTTAAACTCCATCGTGTAAAATTGCAGGGATTTAAAAGTCCGCTCGTATTTGATAGTCACTAAATCTGGAATTTAGTTGGTTTAGATATAGTGTTAAGATCATCGTTATATCATACAAAGCAATTTTAACGTTAACTTCATGATAACTTGGCTATTGCAACCCACTCAGGTTTACACGGTCGCGGATGATTATGCTCATGCAGAGGCTCGAAAATCTCCTGCCTTAGATGGGAAAGTAGAACGGGATCACGAAGGTAAAGAAGTTCGATATCCTGTGATACTAACACCTAGAGAGAAAATCATTGCCAAGAAAGTGGCAAAAGCTGTTCGGCAGCAAATCTGTGGATTTGACCTTCTTCGGGCTAATGGAATGTCCTACGTTTGTGATGTAAATGGATTTTCTTTTGTAAAATCTTCCAAAAAGTACTATGATGACTGTAGTCACATTCTCGGTGTGTTAATTACTCGAAAAATAGCACCGCGATTGTGTTTGCCGACTAACTTGCCTCCAGGTACGGATGTAGATACTCCTCTGGTACCAACAACTTGTGGAGCAATAATGGAACTTCGTTGTGTAATCGCTGTCATTCGTCATGGTGACAGGACACCAAAACAGAAAATGAAAATGGAAGTTTGTCATCAGAAATTTTTCTCATTTTTCACTAAGTACGCTGGTGGTTGGGCTCGTGAATTGAAAATCAAACGTCCTACCCAGTTGCAAGAAATTTTAGATATTGTACGATCCATTTTGGAAGAAATTGATTCTGGTCAATGTACAGATAATTGTCTTCTTCGAATAAAGCCAAAGTTTGAACAACTTAAGTGAGTTCTTATTTTCTGTAAGAAGTACATTACTTTTGTCATCAAGTGTTCCGGAACATATTAATGTTCTACGACATAGTATGTCATAGTAAAAGTATGGATATTTTCTGATATTTTAGGGTAGAATAAGTAGATTTATGTCAGAATTTTGATAACTTTAGCATAAGTTACAATGTTCTAACAGTGGGAGAGCTTTTTGTGTTTTTGAATTGCCTATCGCGGTGTAAACTACGACACATGTTTTGTCTTATTTGGAACTCGTAGGCTGTATGTACCTCCACTCGTGTTGATGTTGACACCGAAGCTCGAGCCTAGTACCTATGGATTTTAATGCCAACGAGGTACTTACTAGACTGGTTAGCCCATATAGTCCCCAAATTATTAATTACCGTTCTTAATATTAACGTCGGGAATGTACCGACTCTCACAACAAGATTTTATTAATACTGTTCTTATCACTTATCGAAATCCATTATGTCCCCTTAGGATCAGTCTGCTCTAATTAGTATCTTAAACGCTTAATAAACTGGTTGAATTTTTGACTATTCTACTTTTATAGTCAGTTGTATTAGGCGACATTAATTGATGACCGAGAAAGTCGTAATGTGTATACATCAAACTTGCCTAGCTTTTGATAAATTGTTTCATCTGTAAATCGGTAAATGTTGGAATTCTAAATAAATACAAAGCTGTCTGTTGAACCATCTATTCTCTTTCACTACATGAATATAGAAAGTTGCCGTGTAAGATGATAGAGATAGATAGGTCTCAAGAATTTAAAAATATTTTCGAAACATTATGAAGATATGATCAAGCTACAGTTATATGATTATAAGTCAAAAGTACTGGGCAAAGATCATAAATAAATTAACATGGTTATAAATATTTATTGGCTGGAGTGCTTGTGTTGAATAGTCTTCAGAATGACCAAACTCATGAATTCACTACTGTTTGGTTTTAGTCCAGGAAATAATCGTGATCGGTGGTTAACGACTTTAAAGTCACAATGTAATTGCTTTTCATAAAAGAAAGTGGAATCGTGTCATGAAATTCTTGGACGAACAGCATATTTCTAGATCTTGTGGAAGTGACTGTATGTAATGGTTATTATTGCCTATAAAAAGGGTTCTAACTTAGACAGTATAAAGTAGGTAGCTTAATTTATCATTAAATTTTAGTCACTACTTTTCGCTTATTATAAGTATTAAGTGATTTCTGATTTCATATTTCTTTTACTTTATTACTAGATATGTTTTAGAAATGTATGGGTCATTTAGTGGAATTAACCGTAAAATTCAGTTAAAATATCAACCTCATGGAATTGGTAAAGGATCAAAGATCGGTTATTCAAGTGAGCTTGTGTGTCAGTTTTCTTGTATACCTCTTCATGAGAATGTGAACTTTGTTTTACAATCGTGTTTATGCACTGTGTATTCTCAAATCGGTTTTTATTGGTGTTTATTTAGTTAAAACATCCAAGTTTCAGCTTTTTTATGCATTTGAAGCCTACATAACCCGTACTAGTTTCAGCAACCGTTAGTATATCTAAATTCGGAGAAATTAGTGCATCTCGATACTGCTACATAGTTTTTTAGTGAAGTTTGATAATCAGCTTCAACATTAGGATGTAAGTACATCCAGCTGGTGAGTCGTAATGCGTGTTCTGGATTGCGTGACTAGCCACTATTCAACTTTAGTAAAAATATCAGTATCCGCATTCAGTGAGAACTAGAAGCCCTGTTCAAAAGATTTCACGAAAAAACTATGTTATTGATCATATTCAGCACTCGATTCTTTCTATTGTAAATGTAACTTTATCGAAATTTTTTACCTATGAATGTACATGTCTTTTCCACGTAATAGTCTTAGACCTGTTAGTGATCTAAAGTATCAATTTTAGTTAGACGGTCAGTCGAAATCAACATAGAACATATCCAAGTTAGGATGTCACGCTAGGACACTGAGATGAATACCAAAATGCTGAAAGTAGTTGTATCAACGATAGTAGAAGTGACTGACTAAAGAACATGATCCAGAAGGAAGGATTTGATTCACCGAATAAGACATAAAAAATATTTTTCAATCTCAAAATCTGAAGAATAGATGCATCCCCACCATTGTGACCGATTCTGTGCAAGTGTTACCCAGTGTCTCCAATTATCAATCACGATTATCCCAAAGGCCCTGTCTTGGCTTATCCAATTCCAGTTTTTTTGGGGGGCAATATTGTGCGTCGAGGAAAGCGGTGTCCGGTGTAATTGAGATGGTTTTCTGTGATTTTATGAGATGAAATTCGGGAAAGTTAAAATCAATAGACGGAATGCTAATCCATTGGTGAACGTAATGATATAATGTGTTCTAGTGATGGCTACTTTCGAGACTGTAGTATTGAATTAAGCCTCCAAATGATCAGAAATCAAAGGCAAGACCAATAGCTAGATGAATAGTTTCTCATGCAATAAAATGAAATACTTACATACGGAATATGAGCACAAAACCAACATGGTAAAATGTCATAGGGAGTTGAACCAAATAAGCCTATGGGTCACTTATTCTTCGATCAATATAGACCTGACTGTTATGCCTAATGTTTGGGCATCATATCATAATACATATCCTAACCACTTCAACTGAATGTCCGCAATCTCATCAACTGATTTTCCTTTTTTGCCTAGTACTTTGTGCCTAACCTCAACATTTCTCACTTGGTCGTTCCACGATTAGCAACTAATACTCCAAAATAACTCTTTTCCACCAAAGTATCTCGACTAGATTACATTTTCTTCAAACACATTTAGGTGGAGAACGACAATCGTCAAACTTAACACTAGTGTAGTAGAATATTTTTGGACTGTTGATTCAGTCTATATATAAACTCAGTGGTGAGATAACAGGAAATGCTCGAACGGTTAGTAATCGTAGTTTGGATTTAATTTGTTGCTTGGTATTCAAAATCTTTTGAATTTAGAATTACTATTTTAGTCCTATCCATACATCGTTTCTTTTCTTATCTATTTAACTAATTAACTAGTAGAAGCATAAGGTCTGGAGATCAGTAATAATGAATAACCTTTTCTTCTGCGCAAAACAATACGTATACTGAAGTGATCACTTTTTGTTTTCTGTAAATTGCTGTATTCACTTTATATTTTTAGAGATTCATCTAGTTATTTATATAAGCCAAATATCTTTTCAGTGAGTAATACAGTTAGGGTTATGTCATTATGCAGAAGTGGTTTTGGTGGATTAGATTTCACAAATATTTGGTTTAAAAGAAGTTCATCACTGATGTAATTAGTTAACGACAGTATTTCAATAGAATTGCAAATGTGAGTCAAATTACTCTTATCTACCTTGTCTATTAAAGTAGGTTATTGGGAAAAGTAACTATGCTTACTGTTGTGAAACAAGATCACTTTTTGGTGACCATTACGTAGTACATGAAATCACTTTCATTATCGTATGAATGAACAAGCACGCGTATTGATAATTTTATTAGATTATTTGTCAGAAGTGAAACAAATTTCCGAAATCATCGGATACAAAATGATCTGTTTTTAGGTAGTATTCCAATATCATGTGACTGTACTGACGAATGTGACAACACCCAACCTTGCTTACTAGTTGTCGCGAAATGGGGTGGAGAATTAACAGCCGCAGGCAAGCAGCAAGCAGAAACTCTGGGAAAAGCTTTTCGGTGTATTTATCCAGGTGGGGATGGCCACTACGGTAAAGATCCTGGTCTTGGATTATTACGATTACACAGTACTTATCGGCATGATTTGAAGATATACGCGTCTGACGAGGGTCGGGTCCAAATGACAGCTGCAGCTTTTGCTAAAGGTTTCTTGGCATTAGAAGGGGAATTACCACCAATCCTTGTTCAGATGGTCAAGTCAGCTAATACGAACGGTCTTTTAGATAATGATAACGATTGTCGTCACTATCAGCAGATGGTAAAACGTCGAATCAATGAAGTGATGTCAAAAAACAGCGATTTCACCGCTGAAGATATTGCTACTCTTGTTCCTACTGGCGCACGTTCCATAATCAATGCTATGCAGTATGTTTCAAGCCCATATAAAGCTTGTGGTCGCCTGTTTGAACATGTTCGTCTGCTATCTAATCGTCTTGCTTGGCTCTCGCGAAGTTCCAAAGAACGCAGTCGAATACACTTGTATCAGGGTGAAAGTTGGGACCTATTGCTCAGGCGTTGGGGAAAGCTATTAAAAGATTTTCGATCTCCTGAAGGAGAATATGATCTTTCTAAAATTTCAGATATATATGACAACATAAAATATGATTTGCAACATAATTCTGGCATTTTACTAGAATCTGAAGTGCAAGATTTCTTTATGTGTGCAAAGTCGCTAGCTGACATTATTGTCCCACAGGTAATCTAACATGCTTATAACCATTATAGTGATAAAACTAGTAATGTAATTTAAGTTCAAGTTTATATTATGTAGCGGCAACAATTTAATTTTTAATTTGACTGCAAATTACTTTAAATTTGCTCCCAGCTTTTACAGACTTGTATTTAATTTTGTGTATATGGAAGAAGAAATGATAGTAAATAAATGCAACATCGAAAATGAATCGTATATACTCGAACCTAAGTAAAATAAATCAAGAACTGCAGTTATGTATTTACTGTTGGTCCATTGATGTTTCTCCTACCATGAATTTTACGTTCTGCTGATTAGCTGTACTAACTATTATGTTTGGTAAAATATTAAAACTATCATCTACTGATGCTTGTTAAGAAAAAAAGATATTTTTCGTAATATTTCAATAAAATTTATCGGTTAGTTGGCGGTCGAATTCGTAAATATAATTTGTTTTTGGATATCATTCTCAGCCAAAAAACATTGTCAATTAATCCCTAGGTATGAGACTGCGAACAGAATAGGGTTAATGCTTTTTACTGAAACAATCTACATTCCTCACTTTGACAGTAATTTATTTATCTTCTTACAGAGAGTAAAGCAAGTACAAACAACGCATCTCCAAGTGCTCACTCGCTGCTGAGATTGATGAAATTTGTCAATAACCATAATCATTTGCCTTAAACAGTTTGAATATCATCTGTTTTGACTGTTATTAGTTGAGCCGTTTGGTAACATCAGTGTTTCACATTGGTTTTATTATCTCCTTTGTTTTTCTAGAAACCAAATCGCTAAATGAACAATAGGCTATAGTATGTCACATTGTCTAAACAGAAAAGCCTTATAATATAAAGCGTCAAGACTAATTAAATTTGCTTAAATTGTTCCAGTTCTTAATAGGGTAAAAAATATTGTTAACAATAAGAGAACAGTTGACAAATTGTAAATTAAAAAGGCCATGATCAGATAAGGCAATATTGCTCACTCGTCAGTTTGATCACATATATGATATGTTTCGATGGCTTATATTAAGTTACCGTTATTCTTATGTTGTCTACCGTCAGTGACTTAATCCTGCAGTTTTTGAGTGTCATGGAGCGGACTGTTGCACAATGTATTCGTCCACAATTGGGGTTTAGATTTCGTCTCAATACGATAAATAACAAAGGTTTATTTTTTATCCTTTTTTTCCAAGAGATAATTTATTGCGTTTCGTACGAAAGCGGACTTCATTCCAATTCTTTAAAATTTGAAACTTTTGATGAAACTAATCTGAAGTACTTGTGTTTTGTGACTACCACTGTTATTGTCTTAATTACATACTAATTCAAGTGAAACTGTTACGATAAGAACTCTTAATGTTTCTTTATTCAATACCATTTTTGTCTTCGTCTTCTACTGTTCGTCACATACAAGAAAAAAAAAGTTTATACTTTCTGTTTTCCTTATTCATAGGAATATGGTATAACAAAAGAAGAAAAACTAGTGATAGGTCAACGTATTTGTACTCCACTTATGCGAAAAATTTTATCAGATGCTCGTTATACAGATGTAGATGAGTGTACACGTTTGCATGCTGGGTGAGTATTACTCTTCATTATATATTAGTTTATTGCTGCACTTAGTAACATTGTAACGTCTTAACTATATCATACTTACACATTTTTGTGTCTTTAGTATAATTTGAATGAAATGATGCTTCTAAGGCTTGATGTTATTTTCATTTCTATAAATAATGATAGACTTTATGAATGTCCGCTGTGGTTCTGTGGAGCTATGACTCACTAACTTCGTGTGTGCCACTTCTTTAAAGAAGCAAATGAAATAAATTAACAAACGTCTCGGTGATACAAAGAATATAAAGTACACTATTTTTAGTATAATAAAAATAGATCTGGTCACGTTAATATCATGTCGTTTCGACGAAAGTGATTCTGTATGAGACGTACTTATTTGTAGGTTAGTATATGTGGAAAATATAATATTTGTCATGTAAAATAGTACGGTTAAATATATTTGCTCTTGATACGAGATATAAACAAAATTGACTGTTTGGATATTTAGATTGATCGTTTATTCTGAATGAATCTTTAGGCCCTCCTGACTATGAAGCACAATAGGGTTTGACATTGCATGAAAAACTTCAGCTACGACTTTCTCTGCAATTGGGAAAACCTTTTTGAGTTTTATATTTTTACTCATTATGACTCTATGAATGTCATTATTTTATTATTAACAATTTATCCAATACTCAAATTATTGGAAATTATCAAGTGTTTTATTCTTTAATTTGGTGTAACACTGATGTATTTAATATGTAGATTATGGGGCGTTTTTATTTTATTGTCTTGGACATTGCGCAAAACTACTAACATAAAACTGGAATTGATCCTAATTTAAATCTACTAAACTTAAGCCTGGAGGAAATATGAAATGAGTGATGCAAAATAAATGGGATTGAAAAAGGGTATGTAATGTTCCAATAAGTGTTTACTTCCTTTTAAACTTAGGAGTCAACAATGTTTTTCAAGGAAAAAGTTCTCTAAGAAATCATCTTTTAAGCCCATTACATGACTAATGAACATACCCAGAGACATATATAAAAGGAGGTTGAATCAACCATTTAGATGTGCTGAGACAACAAATTGAAAGTCCTTTAAATAAGTATAGTAAGACATTTATTATAATTTTCCGATTTCTTTCCTCTTCCAAATCATTTATTTTATTGAAGTGAACTTTTATAAATCGCATTTTTTTCTTGGTTGGGTCATTTTTGTTTAGTTTACGTTCATTATAATTACGGTTGTATGGTCTATGAAAACTGTGAGATAGGAGAAAACTTTTCGTTTTGCTAATGGACTTATCTATTTATTTATTATTTAATATTCTAATATTCTAGTTCAAAAGTATTTTGATTACATGCATGATGCACACTAAACTGTCTGTTAAAAATACTATATTTATTGGGTATATGTTGCTGGTACTATGTGCACATCAGAATGATGCATGTGCTCAAGAGTCCCAAGTAGTTTAGTTTGAAAACTATGTATGCTCTCTTAATTTTATTACGGTTATTTATTTACTCTGAAGAAGTGGCTTACGTTAAGTCACGAAACGTCAGAAATACAATTTTTCTACTCATTGGGATATAACAAAAATATATTCATTATTAATCTGTTTGTTGCTTATCTTCTCTGTCTATACAATATTCTACGGATTATTTGTTTAGAAATAGCATATTATTCGTTTATGATCTGAGTCTATGCAAAAACGACCCTTAATACTAATTTTCTTCATTAAGCAGTTTGAATGTTATATTTTCAAATGTCTATTTGTAAACCACCTACTTTCAGTTTTATTCTTCATCATCCAGCTTAGTTAATGACCAGCGTGTTAAATTTATTACTCAAGAAAAGATAGAGACTGCTTACTGACATATTTGATGGCATTGAAAATCAATTATTTTCGTGCTTTTATCGAATACTATGCCCTACGGTATACTGTTGTAAGATATCATCGATTTTTTTTGTATATATATATGTGTGTTGTGATTATTTTTATTGTTCCTTACTAGGGTCTGACAGACTATATCCCTGAGCAACTTTACGTTTCTATAGTTTTTGTCATTTTTTGAATATTATAAACCTACTTTTCCCTCTGATTACTATGTTCTGCTATTTCAGTTAAAGAGTACTATTTGCGTACACTATTTCAGTTATCTTCGATATCAGTAATTATGAAACAATATACCTTAACAATTTCTACCGCTTGTGAAGATGAATAAATAATGAGGAAACAAATATATCCATTAAATTGTCCAAATTTTCTCTTTGCTAAGTAACTTAGTGTTTTTCACAACAGTGTATATGATTTTATGCTGTTGAAACCATTGTTGTTCAATGTTTAAGGGTTGTTTGTAATTAAATGAGTCATTTTTATAAATAATGTTCGTGTTGTATATCGTTTTTTTATATTTTAACTGTCTTATTATCTGTAACAGCGTACTCAACATGAACCTTTCAGCAGTGCCATTCTGTCTAATTAATTCACCTCATGTTTGTTATTGATAGTGCCACTAATAAATAACTGCAGACGTATCGCGTCCTCTGTCTTCTTTGATATCATTAAAATTTAACAAATTAGCTTGTTTATTGAGGTTATTTCTATTTTTTGTAAGGTCAATCACTTATTGATAGGTTGATATAGTTTATTACTCACATGGCGTGATATGGCTTTTTATGAACTATTTAATTTATTGTCTTTTGTCTTATATAATGGTTAATAGTATCTCCATTGATGTTTTATAGGCTTACTCAAATTACACTTTGGTTCTAGTAAATATTACGATGTTTTAATTTAGTTTATTGAGGGTGAGCTAATAAATATGAGCTCGTGTTAATGATTTCTATCCAGACTATAAATTCCCGAAACCTTTACTGTTCGACACCAAGAAATCATGATTTTATGTACAGTGTTGTTTTCAATTAGTAGTCTCTTCTCATCTGAGAATTTGAAATTTTAACCTCAATAGAATTTTTTTCTAATATTATTATTTTAGGTTTTAATATGTGATGTTTAATTTCTCTTCCCATAAGTTGTTATATTCCTATACTACCTCATCTTGTCTAGCCATCTCTTTAGAACTAATCATATTGCTAGTTGACTGCGGAGTTGTTTGTCAATATATATCTTACATATGTTTTGATCTAGGCGGTTTTATGGATCGATATCTAGCTTGTCAACAGTTATTATAGTTTGCAAATTTAATTATGAGAATTCAAGTCATAAGGAAACATGTTTACGTCGGTTGGTCTGATATTCAGGCTAATTTCCTGCTTTTTTCTTTTATTTCTGTGCTCCGTATTCATAAGTTTTAAATGAAGCTTATAATGAATCTAGATTCATTTACCATGCTACAACAGTTTAGGGTACTGGCTTTGAGTCACAATTTACATGTAAAGAATCAGGCTGTCCAAAGCTGTGCGGTTTAATGGAAGTTCGAACATGCTACCCAAAGGTAAATGATTTCACAACAAAATCACAGCTCCATCTGATCTTCGAGTGATATATTTGCACTAGGCGGTAGAATATGAATGTTCAGTTATTAAAAACTGACTTAAACAATGTGTCATTTGTTTAATTTTCTAATAAATATTTCTTGGAACTCTAACTAACTAAAAACCATAAATATTACGCTTTCCCGTCATATTAGTTGCCCATATTTTAACTGAACTGGTTTTTTATTGTCCTTCTTTATGGTTCAACACATCATGAGATGGGTGTGGCTGGATAAATGTTACGTTTCCTTTCTTCCCACGAATCTAGGACCTTCTTTTGTTTATTACAGCCTTTTATGTATTTATGCTTATCCATTTATATAGTTTTCGACTAAAAATAACGATGTGTATGCTATCGTTGTATTCAACTTTTGGTGGATATCGGCATTCTATTATTGGGTTTGATCAATACTGTACCCTGTGGACTGGTTAGACACATTAACGGAGGTTTATTACAAAACTTAGGAAAACGTTTGATGAATACGACGATAAAGCTTGTGTTATTAAGACCACCATGAATGACTTTACCAGTGGAATTTTGAGATTTCTGCTTCATTGTTTCAGATGTATTATGGTTTATCAAAAATAGCTCTTTATATTACGGACTAACTGATTTTAAGCATGAACTACTGGTGGAGTTGTAGGTACACATCCTTGACGACTCCTATTTTACGAAGAGCTGTCTAGTTCCTTTTTGTCTTTAATGGTTGTTTGGTGTTATGGTGTAAAAATGCAAATCCAACAAACTCTATGACCACTCCTATGCTAGAAACTAGTTGAACAATGTTAAAGAGGGTTTTTTACGGTCCTAAATTATGTAAAAAAGGACAGACTTCGATTAGCACTGGGACGCCATCGCCGTAACATTAGTTATCATAACAAAATGTATGCATGGTTGGCTAGTCTGTTCCTAATCTCTTTTGTCATTCACTTCCACTTTTTTAAAATTCTCATGCATCCTATCACCCATTTTTTTTTACTTTACTTCACCTATCTGTTTCTAGCCATCGCCCAAATCACGGTGAACCTTGTCCCGATTGGTGGGTCTGATTGTATAATCTCTTCACAACTTTTAAAAGATTTTAATTTTGACCTTGTCGTGTTTGTAATAGCATGTTTTAGTTTTTGCCACTTTTCTTTTTATTTGATTAACAGAGACCTTGATTATTTCTTGCTTACTTTGCGTCCCATTGAAGCATTACTTAACTTGGTCGAGTTAGCCCAAATATTCAATTGTGTTTTTATATGTGCACCAATTAAATGAAATCTTTTATATTTATTTACTGCACAAACACATATTCAGGTATATGAATATATATTGTTGTTTCTTATCTGTTGTATATATAAGCATGAATATGTGTGAATATCTTAACTGTTTCATCGTTTTCGGTTTCAATTTTTGTTTGAAACAAACTTTACGATATGGTGTCAATGACATTTACGTTTTGACTTTTATTGATAAGTATAAGATGTGCTGCTTTTAGATGCATGTTTGGTCGAGACTCTATTTTAATTATTTCATATAAGCCATGTATTCAAAATTATTAACTTTCATATAATATAGCGAATAAAAATTGTACTATTCATATTTTATAGGTTACGAATTAGTTTTATTCTGTTTTAATTCTTGATAAAGTAGCAGTTATTACTTCTTAAGTACATCTAGTGTAAACAATCTGTTTAAATTGACTTATCGTATGATATCCATTATTAACTAATTAGTAAAAAAGTTACCAAATAACACATCAATAGGTTTGGTTTTGGTTCAATTTGTGCTTTCTAGTTCATTGACAATAAATAGTCAAAATATAAAACTAACATCGTTTTTGTAGTAACTGTCTTAATTTACTTAATTCTTTCAGACTGTCAGTAGTTTGGAAATTTATATCATACTGAATATAAATTAACCAGTTGACTAATAGATTGAAATGTGTATTCCATATTCGTTTTTTAAAAATAAACGATTGCTTTGATAATTAGTATTTAGCGTCTTCCTTATTCATTCATATTTATTTAAACATCTTAGTTGTCCATTTCTTTAACATGGTATAGTTACTTGAATTATTAATGTTATATTGTTTGTTGATCATTTAGTCGACCATTTGGAATTAGAAGACTCTAGTCTCACTCCTTCGAATATCCTTGTTGGTATTATGATTACTGGGTTTTAAAGACTGCACTGTGAATATATCTCACAAAAATAATTCGAGTTTAGTTGCTATTACTTTTAATTTAGTCAATCATGTTAAACACCAAGCCAATACTTTTTAAGTGATCCTATTAATGTGAATTTTATTTTTAACTTATTTAATTAATTTGAACTACCGAAGTTGAAGTAAGATGAATAAATTGTTATTGTTATTGCACTATATTTTGCACAAGTGAAATTTAGATGAAAAACAAAGTTGTCTGTTGGTAATAACAAAATTCAAGATAAACATAAATAACTGCTTCCCTTGTTAATGATTTAGGATAAATTGGTATTTATAAAAGTGTTGTATCTGACGTAGATTAAAGGAATTATAACTTTCAGGAGTAACTTACGGGCTATAATGATAATTATATATATATATATATATATATATATATATATATAATGAACTTTTGACTAACCTATGTTCTAAGGTTTACTATCCTTATTCTGTTGCCAGTTTATCAATCACCCCCCCCTCTACTCACAGTCATTTTTTGGCTCAATCATGTATTATTTTCGTTTTTAATTTATGGTATGATGTGGTCGGATATGTTTGTATATAAACTATGTATTCCCGAGATATAACATTCTCATAGTGCAGGCTGATTACTATGTTCTGGGCCCAACGGGCAGGCAGCACTAGAAGCTGCCTAATCGAGTATCAATAAGGACTTAACGGTGACTCTAGGCTACTAGTGCTAGTTAGTGTGTCATTAGTTAGCTCAGGGACAAATTTATAGAAATCGATATTCTGATTGGTTGAATTTTCGCGTGATTTTAGGAGTTAACCATCGTTCATAGAAAGAAGAAATTCGTTTGAATTGAATCTAATGCAATGTAAGAGCAATTTACGCTATTTCTTAGTGTAGTTTGGAAAATTACTAGAAAGTCGTATACCTAACTGCTTTTTTCGTTTTATTCTATAACTCATCAGTAGTTTAAATCCTAATATACACTATACAGATAGTTATCTTTAGGTTATGGTGTTTTTTTTAATTATTGTTCATTCATTGTTTGCAAATTCACTAAATGATATACTGCAAATTTAGTCAGTTCATAATATACCATAAATGTTTTACAATCTCTTCAAAGGATTCACTAGGACTAGGTAGTTATCAGATTAATATTCTTCTGATCAACTTTATTTGGGCGTTTTTTATCTCTTTATTCTGAAGGTTATTTTTATCATCACCACCATCAAGCTGATAGCATTGAAAAAATTTATATTCTATATGGTATGGACTTCTACAAACCAATAAAAAATAAATCTAAATGAAACTTTATAAAAACCGAAATTATATTTTTAATATTTATATGAATAAACTTAATGAATTACATTCCCCCTCTATTCATGAATCCATTAAAAAAAGTAGTTGACGATATTCTGTATGTTCATTTTTTCTCCCTATATTGATATTTGGTTGATTTTATTACTAGGATGATAAGCATTATCGAACTCAGTTTTAAAAAAGTTTTCTAGAATATCTATTATTCATTTCTTTAATTTTACTTGGAATTCATTTTTGACGGTTTATTCATAATTATTCACTTAGATAAAATGAAACAAAGAATATATATATATGGAATGATTTATATGTATATATATGTACTGTTATTTAAGTATAAGTAAGAGAAAAATCAACAAACAGCTACTCTCAATGATAAATTTATATTCTCTCTGTGTGTGTGTGTGATTGTGCATTGTAATCTTTTTACTGTTTTATATTACTACAATGATATATTAAATTCTTGGGTTGATAATTTGCTGAATATTCTCGTCATTAATGTGTAGTTTTGTTTGCAATTTTGATAAAAATCGATTTACTGATCATTGAGAATAATAAAGAGAAAGTATAATATTACTAGATGTGTTATATATTTTTAGATATAGGTTATGTGAACCAAAACCTATTGTATGAATTAGCGGTTTGACATAGTAGATATAGAACACTAGGTCTCGAACTACTGAATAGCAAGTGTAAGCATTTTTTTAATTTTAAATCATTCTAGGGATCAAATAATACAAGTTGTTCTTATTCCGTAAGCTAAAGAAGAGATTAGAACATGAGTTTACAGATGTTTGTTAAGTTTTTCTCATTTTCTTAACCGATTTCTGACAGAGCCAAACATTTTTTTCGAAAAGAATATTCACTTATTGTAACTATTTCTTTGTAAAAAAAAAGATTATTTTATACTGTCATCTTATTCACGTTTTGTGTTATGTGTTGTACAATACTTTTTAACAGTTATTCAAAAGGAGTTGCTTCACCAGAACGATTTGTTCGTAGTCGGTTGTATTTCACTAGTGAAAGTCATATTCACTCCTTACTTACTTGTCTAAGATATGGTGAATTAGCTAATATTGTAACAGATGAACAATGGAGACGTGCTATGGATTATGTATCGTCTATTTCTGAAATTAATTATCTTGCTCAAATTGTAATTATGATTTATTCGACATTTGATGCTGACCAGTTTCCATGATATATATTACCTTACTTTCTTAATGTTGTATTTTATGATATTGTAAGTATTATTAAACCCTGACGTATTCAACTTTTTTTCGGAAATGTGCATCAATTAAGGAATAGTGATGGATACTATTCTAAGACAGTACTATGCATTTTTTTTACATTATTTTGATTCATTATATAGAATATATGCTATGGAATGTGCTTAGCTTAACCGATTTTGGCATTATGTAACTTGTAGATTACACTACCTTTATTAAAAATACCAAGCAACCATCAGGCTGCAAAATGTAGAAGCATACAGAAAAATTTATCACTAGTAAATATTGGAAAATCCGTTAAAACAAACCTTATTTTATTCAATGAAAACGCAAAATCTTAACATTACTTCTTTGGGGTTAATTATGGTCTTATTACAATCAGACTTTTATATTATTTACGCTCTTCGGTCGTCCGAGTCTGATGCTGATATATACCCTACTTATATACGTGCTGATAGCATCTAAAGTAGTGAAAAAACCAATAATGATTAGAAAGTTTCTTTTTGTCAACCGGATTGATAATGTGTTCATGACTCATTCATAAATATATATTGGTTTTAGAAAATTAAGCCAGATTTTCAATCAATAGGATATACCTATTACCTATTTCGTCAAATAGTTGAACCAAACCTTACCCAATATTATGGACCTAACATCGACTCTAAGTTACCGTTTTGCCCACGTCTGACTGACTCAGTTTATTAATATTAACACAATGGAATATGTTAGATGTGTTTCAATGTGCAACACGATTCTAGATAGAGATTAAGTGTTATAAGGCGTAACATTCATATTTTAGTTAATAAGAAAATGATCACTAGGTGGCCCATGATGTAAACATGTTTGATAATTATTATGATAATTTTCATCAAATAGCAATGTTTAAATCCATAACTTTGGAACTTTCCCATGGTTCATGAACAATAGAACAATGAGTATTTTACTTGACGTAACATTCGTGTTTTTTTTTCATAAATATGTTGGTTAACAAACATAACTCGCATGTTATATCCCTCAGTATGACGTTAAGCTGTATCAAATGAAGTCTTAGAATACTTGGAAAAACGTTATCATTTAAATTGGAGGCGGTTGAAATTTTATCTTCATTCTAACATTCAATGATAACAGTCAAACAGTGGCAAATGCTTCGTTTGTGTTTCAATTGTTTTCTTTAAAAAAAAACGTGTAAACCAGTAAACTTGGTGGCAGTTTTTTCAGCAATTTTCTTAGTTTCCAGACATTTGCATTAACAATAAACATGATTTTTCGTATATTTTATTTCAAAATGTAGGAACCAAAAACTGAAAAACGATTCCATGTTGAATTACACTTTAGTCCTGGTGCTTTTGCATTATGTCACGATCTTCCTGAAGGGAGTGGTTTTCGATCTGGAAAATTGGTGGTACGTTTCTATTATTTACTTCGCATATGATTTATCGCTAGCATTTTTGAAAGGAAAACGTTTTTCTTTGCATTTTATAACAGATTTTCTCTGGTAATGTACAAAAAATATTGCTAGTTACCTGTGCACATCTGTACATCTTATGGGCATCTTGTACAAGATCAAGTCTAGCTTAAATTAATGCTGAAAATATTCTCAATTTAAAATTATTGTGTGAAGACATTTTCGTGATACTGAGGTTTTTCAGTTTAGATAGCTGTTTCTTCCAAATGTGTGAGTGATATAAAGTAGATGTATAGATTTGAGGTCATGTATATAAATTTCGTGAAAATCATCTCTTGGAAACTGTTGACTGTTTGTAGTTTCCTATTATTTTATGCTAAACAGTTGACGGATTTCAGTTTAGGGTAAACATTTGATATCTCAGTATCTAAATATCTTTCAACAAACATTATGTTCTATCAATGATGCATCTTTAGTGTGCTTCATTATTTTAGTCCATTGTTCTTCACTATAAATAAAATTCAACATCTTTCAATACATTCAGTATGAATTTATTCATTACAATAGTAAGTTATGTTGATCATTTTTTTCGTCTGGTGAGTATTATACATGATAATTTTATGTTGAAGCTTATAAGTTCAGGGGTTGAGACTAACAACTAACACATATCCTGTGAGAGAAAACGTTTTTGTCTCATTAAGACACTAACCCGCTACGACGAAATGATTTTATCAATCAATTCCTGATATTATGGAAATATTCTCGATTTATTGTTAGATTATTTGTCAATAATCGGTGATGATTAAGATTTGACGAATAGAAAACTTCAAAGTAGAAACAATAACCACAATAATACATTTCTTAGGAAAAGTTAGTTGTTATATATTAAACTCTCTTGCAATATTAATGTTTCATCATTCGTATCTTGATAAGTATTCTTTCCCAGCTTTCTCACTTATTCTGCATAACAAAACGTTATCCTCATATTTTGTTTGCTGAGGCCGTTGCTTTTTTCGTGCATTTATTAAGTAGTCTAATTCTCATTATAACTTCAACTATATGCTGGACTGTTTATACCCTAGTTTGTAAAAAATGAAATTTGTTTCTTGTATAGTTCCACTCTGTTTTAGAAGTTATGCATTTGTTATTGCTTATCATAATAAGCAAATAAATATTGTATATCACAGTCAGTTTTTAATGTCTCATAAAACTATCCCCATTTTTTTCATCTCATCCTGATTTTATTTCCTTCCTCATCACTATCATATGGACACTGACGGGTTTTACGTACGTTCATAAATTTGCAACCTAAAAATGGGTAATTTTTACTCAAACAAATTTTTAATATGAAATTTGGCATTGTGTTTTGCTTTTGTTTCTCTGATTCATATCATATATATGTCTGCATAAACATTTTTTATATCTTTAACTTTTGGCTTTTCTTTGTGTGCACGGGTTTATGCATGTGTACTCATCTGTGTTGCTCTTCACGCTTACTTTGTCTATCACTGTGTTATAATTTCGCTATATTGCTTGCTATGTTTCACTCCTGCATCTTTGTATGTATGTAATCCGTATGTTGAACATCTTTCATGTACTAAATACTAATAAATAAATAGCGTCTGAATTCTCAAATGAGCGTAATGAGTAGCGGTACATCTGTGGATAAAGGAAGTTCTGACTCAGTGCCACAATCAGCAATCCCTTCTGTTACACCTATTGTTCCTGCTAGTGAACAAGACAAGAAAGGTCTGTTTGATAGATGTAGTAGTAGACAAACAGAACAAAGTAGTGAATATCACCAGAATCTTGGGTCATTTGACTCAAGTGAATGTTCATTCTCGGAATCTTCCGCTAACGATAAAGCTTCAGGTAAATCTACAACAGTAGTATAAAAAACTTGATTCTTTAGATTTGTTTCGTTGGAGTTTTGATAGTGATAGGAATACGTATGAAGTATTTAAGAATCAAGCAGAGACTTTTAATGATTCCTCTCTTATCGAGGAATGTCCAGTTCGCAGGTCACATAGTGTTCGTTGTAACCTCGCTTCAAATAATTCTCGAGAAAACATTGTAAATCATGAAGAAACTTTGATTGTCAATCACAGATCACAATCTCAAGGTCGTCCTTCTGTTTTGCCATTATCACCTGTACCATCAACCTCTACGCTAGAATTAACTGGAACTCCTACAGCGTCAAATACGGAAGTTGGTATTGGACGATTCACTGTCACGCGGTTCACTGATAATAAAAGTGGTTCGGGTCCAACTTTTCCAAGTGAATCAAAAACTGATAAATTATTATCGACATCACCTTATACGAATAAACTGAAAACGTACCACCTTAGACATTTTTCACGTTCAAATTTCTGCCAACATTCTGCCCGTAATAGGTCTAATTCATGTCATCCTGATGTTTACAGAAGGACAAATTTAACTACAACCCTATTATCAAAACCTAGATATTCATGTATTTCAAAACTACTTCAAACGACAGGTAAGCTTAATGATTTTGGCAAGTTTAAGAAATATGATTATAATGAACAACTGTCTTTTGAATGTTCCTGTTCAAATACTAATTCGTCACATTTCGCTCCTGTAATTCAATGGCTTTCAAAGCAGTCAGAACACTTAGTGAAATCAGATGAAAAAGATGACAATGAGGATCACAAATCTAATCCAATCAACATAGAAGACAAGGTAAGAAATGAATGATATTTATTGATTTATATCCTGGAGATAACTTTTATTAATTCGTTTTAACTGAAATTATTTTAATATAATGATTTTTTAAACGACTTAAACATCCTGAAATCTTGACTTACATACATTATTTGTATCATACTGTTCAAAGCTGGATATAGTATGATTGAAACTATTTGTAAAATTGCATTCTCACTGTCAAAGTGAAAGAACTTATTTTAAAAAACATGGTCATTTCAAGATTGTCATCAATAAAAACTTTTCATCCTAATACACTTAAATGCCAAAGGATTAAAAATATTGTCGCGTTAACAAACTTATTATGAGTAATTTATGACTGTTAACTCTTTGATGCATATGTATGACCAGATATTTATAATATTTTTTGTCTTATTAAGATTCTACTTTTAGTTTATGTCTACTTATATTTTAATATTGAAAGTCTGACTTTACATATCGGATTATTTTATTATTTTATCTTTGTCTCCTTGCCCGCCAAAATCAAAGTATATATTTATGCATGATGGCAAAATTTCATATATCCATTCAACAAGTCATTTAATTATGTTTCATGACTAGAGTGGCTTATATTTTTACAGTATTGAATATTATTTTATTGATCAGAGGGGGTTTTGTGGAGAATTTAGTATTTTCATAGTTGAAATCATGAGTCAACTGAACACCGTTGGATGCCGGCTCAGTGGTCTATCGGTTAAGGGCTCTGGCTTGAGACTGGTAGGTCCTGGTTTCGAATCTCGCGAGTGCAGGATCGTGGATGCACACTGCTGAGGAGTCCCATAATAGGACGAAACGGCCGTCCAGTGCTTCCAGGTTTTCCATGGTGGTCTAGCTTCAGTTGACTCATGATTTCAACTATTATTTTATTGTCAACTTGATTTTTTGACAATAATCAAAAGTTTATTTTTCAACTATTAATCCATTTTGCATGATGTTCTTATTATATATTTGTAATTGTATTATTATTATTATTATCACTATTGTTGCCCACGTGTTTACTCGTTGTAGAAAGTTCGGGAAATGCCTAAATGGCTAACCTCGGGGACTCGTAAAAGTGAGTATACATTCTTTTGAGTATCATTTTAAGGTCGTTCTTGAAAGTTTCACCATCGCAGTAATTTGTTGCATGAGAGATTTTTTCTCTTGTCCATGTACTTACTTTTGCTTCTTGCATCTGCCACTTCTTGTTTTAAAAAAATTTTTAGTTGTGTAAGAAATTTTTTGTTTGCAGTGTATAAAATTTATATGCGAAGATAAGATTAAGACAAAATGTTCTTTAATTTATTTGGAAACGTTTGAGTCTATTTTCACCATTATTAAAATATCTTTCCTCAGTAAATATTTTTAATGCTCATCAGTGATGAACTTTTGTTCCTCTTCTCTTAAAAATCAAATTTCATTGTCTTTCCTCCGTACAATTAACATGATATATGTGCTTTTCGGAAACATTACCAGTTATATATATATATATATATATTCACTTGATCAATAGGATGACTCGTGTTTGTTTGGAACAAATTTATGAATCGAACAATATGAAGTAGTTATGAATAAGTATTACTTCGCTTATTCAATAAAATATTTCAGAAATCACCCTTTTTATAATGAATAGCATCGTCAGCATTTAGCTATCGGAAATGGTTTTATTATTCTTTTGGTTGAGGAATTTTAGTATTTACTAATTACCATTTTGACCGTATTGATAGTATTTTAAATTTTATAGAATATTATAGTTTAAATCCGTTTAAACAACAAACTTGTTATAACTTGTGTGCTTGCGTTCTTGCCCAGTTAATGATGATCCCCGCCAATCAGAGAGCAGTGGTTTTATCGATCGGATCCAATGGTACACAAAAGCTGTATGATCAGTCTTGAGTACTTATCAGTCCTGATTTCTGCCTAGCCCACGCAGTTAAGTTCAGAACACCAATAACAGCCTCTGCAATATTAATCATTATTCACAAACATACTGGGTTTATATACCAAACAAACTGACCACATCGTACCATAAAATAGAAAATAACATTTGTACAAGATTTGGCCAAATGTGGCTGTGAATAGGGGGAACAGAATTTAATGGACTAGGGATAACTCAAGAATGGTAAATCGTATAATAATAGTCCGTAGATCAAAATAAAGCTTATGATAAGAGGGACACGAATATGAATAGTTTAGTTACTTAACAATTATACAATAGGAAATATACATATCATATTGGTCCATAAATAGTCCTCAAAGTTACTATTCATAATAATTCACGGGATACAACAAAACTGTTAGAAACATTGTCGCAAGATCTAAAACTGCAAACGATTGTTTTATTTTTATTGCCTGAAATTAAATATTCAAATGCTTCCTAATTCGATTTGCGATCATAACGTGAGCTAAGTTAAGTAGCAGACATTTTGTAGGAAGTAATTTCTTACTGAAGCAATTCTAAACTAATCCCCAGACTGCTGAGCACAGAGTCTTAACTTAGCGGAAGTAAGAACAAGTAAGTTGTTTGGCTTGAAAAACTTTTTTCTGTTTCTAAAACGTAAATTAACACTTAGTATACGAAAACAATTAATTCAGTATAATAAACAGGAAATAGAGACATCACTGATATACCGGACAGTAACTAATGGGTAAGGAATATGAGTCAACAAGGCTAATATCGTTTATGACAAACAAAAAATTATGGTTGGTGAATAAACAAGGCATAGTCATGCAAGGTCAAAGAGAGTTAGTGTGGTGGTCGGCATTTAGTGCTGTCATTCGTCAGCTCATTTATCGATAACACCCTACATCTTCCAAACTCACACCACGTCTATCTTCTTTCGTCGTCGCCATTATACAACTGACTTCTTTAAGTAAGTATAGATTTCATGCATCTTGAATGATTTCTTCGGTCGCTGTCTTTAACTTTGTTGTTCAAATCTATCCGCCAAGACCCTAGCTTACTTTCTCTACAACGGCTTTGGGCCATAGAATCCTACTTGTTTTAATATTTTTATCGAGAACTAATTCGCCTGGTTGCGGACATTTTCGAATGTTCAACCATTTGTCCCTTGTTTGAAGGTTTGGTAGATATTCTCGTATCCATCTATTCCAAGATACCGTAGTGAGCCGCTGCGCTTCTTTCCATCTTTTGTTGCATAGTAAAGTCTTATCGGAGGAAGCCTCGTTGAACGATGATCCTTAATAAATCAACAAAAGCTTGTTTGGAGCCTGAAGGGCGCAAGAATAATCCGTCTTCTGGTTGGTCTTATGATACGCTCTCATACTACACCTGGATGGCTTGTCCTAGGCAGGTTCAAACGCCATTCGCTTCCCTGTTCTTTGAGGTTGCTCTCTATCTTGTTTTGACCACAAGAACATAAATTCTGCTTCAAACTAAGATGAGATGATCGAAGTAATTGTTTAAAAAAATTGAAAACTTGTTATTAAAAAGTTACTTGATTACATAATATTTAATGAGTTAGGACTCATTTACACACTTCAACAAATTCAATATTATTACCATGACCAGACAATTTTCTGGATACACAGTTAGTTTATGAATCCTATTTATGTTCCATGACTTTGATTATTGATTGTTTTCCTGAAGAAACTCGGACCAGACTATCAAGTGAAATGTTTGAGTTATTTGATGTAGAGATTGCTGAGATTTTTATAAATATAGTCTCTTTTTTAACATCGCATTGCTCATCTAGTCGATCATATCAAAACACAACTTTGTTATTCATAAAACCAATGCAATAAATGTGGAATATGTCATTAAAAGTTCCTTAAATTCAAAGAATTCAATCTATTACTTTAATCAAATGTAATTATAGTAAGCCCAAATGTTATCGATAGTGATTCCCTAGGGAAATAAATATGGTCAAATTTGAATTTACCTTATTACTTAATATCATGTGATGAACCAGTATTGTCAATTAATTTAATCCCATAGCTCCATTTTTTCGACATAAAGTATTCATGTGGTTAATTAAGCTAGGTCTTGCATACAGTCACATAAAAATTGTTCCTTACCATTAGAATAGCTTATTTCTTCATAATATCAAATAAAATTTCATTTTATCATTTCTATATTTTGTTTCCAGGTTTACATTACTTATTGATTTTAATTGTTTTAGCTTTTTTTGTGAGCTTCTCTTCTCTGACATAATTCTGATTGTAATGTTTGTGATCATTGTAAAAAAAAAACACAGAGATCTCTTTGATTGGAATTAAAATTTCTTTGTTAGAAGTTGTTCGGGATATTTAGATGATATTTATTTGTATGGAAGCGTGCATTTTCTATTGATAGTAAACTACGCAGATTTTGAAGGGAGGCGATGATAAACTGAACTTATTTAATGTTCACTGATACTCATTTGCAGTCAATCAGTTCGTTATTCACGTTTTGTATTTCATCATATTTATTCTATCGCATCCATTATAAGATTGACTGAGATGTTAGCCCGAATCTGGAAAATAAATATAATAATATCTGGTTGGTTGCGATTGTTGATCATACCAGTTTATAAGAAAGGAGTAAAATCCTCTTATGACAATCTCATCCAATGCTTTACTATGGTTGACGAAGAGAGAGAACCCTGGAAGATCAGAGTGGTTTAGAACCTGGGCTTCGATGTATCGAATAAATATTTAATCCCACATCAGGTTGTGGAACATGAACGTACTTTCTGATATCCGGCTATAGTTGCATTCCTTGACCTTAAGGGAACACTCATCTGCGTTGGTGGGAGTGCCTCATGGCAGTATCTGTCACTGAAAAGCGTAAAAAAAGAAGTAAATCAACCTAGTACAGGCTCTATTCGAGCACTAATTGGTCGAGTTAGAGCTTATGGCGAACTGAAGTTAGACATGTCAATTTTAATCAGTGTTCCTCAAGGTTGTCTACTTATTTTGTTTTCATACAACTCTATCGTAGATATTCTTTTAGTGGTAACCTTCTCACCGTTCACCTTTTCAGGAGTCGATCTCCCACCAAGAGATCCACTTGCTGATTTTGGTAATGACGCTGACAAAGTACAGACTCTTCTGAATAACTTGATACCTGATCAAGAATATTTCAGATGCGATTTTCTTCTTTTACATGGAAAATCTTGCTTCATATCTAGTCTATTTCATTATCTGATGCTTTAGTGGCCCTGGGATCTGAATCCAATTGAATCGTATGAGTCTTATTGAAATATACACATTGACTACTATCGTATGTTATTATTGACTTAATCTGCTTTAGTGTATAACGGAATTAGATGAGTCAAATGCGAGAATGAAGTTTTGAATACGTATATTTTACACATTCATTGATTTGAACATAAAACCAGAGGGATGAAGTGAATAGAAGAGAGTGGAGAGAAATGACGCGAGGTGGAGGTGTATGAACCAACTCCATTTAATCAAGCGTTAATCGATATTTATAGTCACATAAAAATAAGCTACAGACATGTAATGAGTAGAATAAGATGTATATACGCGTACGCTCATATAAAAGCAGTCAACGTTGATAAGTGAATAATTAACAGGGTCAAAAAGTGACTCAAGAAGAATGGATAAATTGATATGTCCAGAAGCTAGAATAATAAGGTATATGTGCCTAACAAAGCAACCGACACTACAAGGCACTATATTTTCATTCACTACAATAGTGTGCATATGAATTACGTATGCCCAACCACCATCTACCTAGATGGTTGTTACATAGTATAGGAATAGTCAGGAAGTAAGCTAAGCCTGGCCAAACCAAACCGTGGCACCAGTCCATGCGGTCACTGACAGATGGGTTAAACCATGTGGGTAAGTACAAGCTACCTAGTTGGGGTCCATATGATTACCGTAGTTGGTGGATGGAGACGTTAGATAATATGGCTCAAAATCAATCCCAATGGCTCATGTACATTCACTCTGTCCTCCCTCAAATCCTGAGTCCAAAATTTAATATATTTTTCTTTTTTTCCTAGTCTTTTCTACTTCTAATCGTCCTTCTTCTAACCTAAGATTTGGTTTTTAATAATTTCTTTTCACTGTTTTAGTGCAGTATAATAAATTGAATCTTTATTTGTGCCAAATTCTGCATTACGTGTGACTAACTGTTTTTCAAAAGGAATGATTAACATTACTTAAAGTTCAGTCCTAAACGTTTATGATTTATGAATGTCACAAAGTTGAACTTCTCCAATCATAGATTGACACAAAACAACAAACCAACATCTAGGGGGTTGATCTTCATTTATGACATTAAGTTTTTTAGCGGAACACTACACTACAAAATATGTATTGTCTTTGTTCAGTAAATTTTTAACTCGTATGTTCTAAATTGTGTTGTTCACTGGTTTTTTTCTATTCTGACATTTCATTCCACCTCTATTTAAATAGTTTGTAATCAATTTGTTTTCGTTATTAGTGTACGATTCAGCTGGTTCAAATAATTCTACTAGTTTGAATCAACATAATAGCACATGTTCTGTCCATTCATCAAAAAATCAAGATTTAACTTCCACATCTACTCGAGTTCGTTTAACTCCACTTTCTTCTGATGAACCGGTGTCTTTCAATACAAATGAATCGACTCAATTTACAATGGATTTACCACTCAATCAAATTAATTCTCAACCAGTCAACAATTTTTTGTCATCTGGGGCTGACAGTGGTGTAGATGATGATCCTGTTATCAATCAAACTTTGAATGCTATCACTTATCCTAGTCGTCAAAGCCCATATCATTTAGATATTGGGCGTCTTGTAAGAGGTAGGTTTTATAGCAATAAAATGAATATAAACTATCTTGATCATACACTTTAATTAGTGTTAAGAAGTTTAAAATTTGATTAATTTACTAACAAACCATTAGTTTTTATCTGCTATACGAAAATTTTCCAGTTAAGTAATGATGTCAAATAATCTTCATAGGTGAAAATTAAGTATTTCAATAACACGGATTTTGTCAACCTAAATCATATTAATTAACTTTTGTTCATATCATGTAAATTCCATGCTAAAGATTTTGCCTGTATCTTTGTCTTTGGTAAGAAAACTTTTATTTTTTACATAAATTCATAGACTAGTAGTATCTCTGTCAGTCAGCTAATTGCTATGAAATGTTTCTACCAAATGCTCTGGCTAACAGTACCTGTAAATCAATATCATATACCATACCACGTTGCCCTCAAATGACCTGGTACCGTCGAGGGTGGATCATTTCTCCCTCTCGAAATGCTCTCATATGGCCACATTTATACAGCCAATACCAGAGAAGTCTTACTCACTGCCTTCTCGTGGTGGGGGTGTTGTTTACGAAAATGAGAGGACGAAAAGTGGATTTCCGGCTCTTTAACCGGTTTGGTGGACACGGAAGGTCCACCTAGGAGAGTTGGAAAACCCTAATTCCAAACCAATGGTGCACATGGGCTCCAGGATCCTGAAAGAACAAATGGCGTATTAGCCTATTGTTCACCAACGACTACCATTGCGACTGCATCTCCTTACGTTGTTCCACTGCCTTGTGAATTAGACCTTTAAATCGAAGGCTTCGAGTTATAGCCCTCTAAGGAAACCTCCTGCTTTGGTTAGACACCCGGGTAGTATTCCAACCCTCACACAAATCAATTATTACTACTACTGGACTCATTGATATTGTGTGGCTCATATATATTCTGTTCCCCCTTGTACCAACATTTATGTGTTCAAATGAATAAAAATATCATGCTTATTACTTTTCAAACTACTGTGAGTATGTATTTTGGTTTATTTTTGTTACAGAATTTCGCTGCAATAAACATTTTGTTTGGTTTAAAAATTTCCTGTTATTCTGTTCATGAAACGATACTTGGAAACATATTTTAAAATAAATCTGACAAATATTTTGTTATTTTCTGTTAAGCGATATTTTCTTTTAATAATTTTATGATGTATGAGTCCAACTGGTGCTTCATTTAGAGATATTAACTAACATTTATTCATTCATAAAATATTCAGTATTATCTATAGACTTCAACTTAATTGATATTCCACTTACATACCTTTTTCTTCAACTGAGACTGATGTAACTATAAGTTAGTATTTCTTAAACAAATATCATTTGTTTTTGGTCACGATAGAGTCACCTGCCATTACATACTATGGTAAGGAATAATCAGTTTTATTAGTTAAAAAGATCATTCACATTATATTTCGACCAAATCATGTACAGTATTTTCATACTGTCATCTTATTTAGATGAATTGTGTGTATACTTGCACAATTTGGAATCTTTTTCATCTGTATTTTAGAAACTGAACAGATCTACAGACGTTTCAGTTCTGCAGCCCGTAAATTATATGTTCCATACATCACTTTTTTTCATTTATACAATGTTCGTTGTTTTCACGTAACATCATTTGGCATCATTTTGTATTATTGCCTGTTTCCAGTTTGAATTAATGGTGCATGGTCTGTTGATAGAGTACGTTTCATCTGACCTGGATTAACGGCTCCTGTTTCATTAAACTGTCGTATTTAAAACTCTTTTGACCTATACTACTGATTGATAACGTCGGAAATGAATAAATCACAGAGCTTAGGAAACACTACATTTTTCATATTTTCCAGTGGTTTTAAATCTTACTCACCCTCGACTGTCACTATATTTTTCACCATGTTCTTAGTGTGGCATTGAAATCACGAACTGATATAAGTTACATAAAAGCTGGAAGCCTGGAGGTACTGGACAGCCATTTCGTCTCAGTATTGAGACTCCTCGGCAGTATGCATCCACGACCTTACAACGGAGGATTAGTCTGAGGATCCATAGATCAGTGAACTGGGATCCAACTGTTTTCAAGTGTAACTTCAATAAATTCACGGCATCGCTTGACCATCTTCCATTGACTTAAGTAAGTACTTTTCCAACACCCAAGAGACTTTAGCTCCATTGATCACGGCTGCTCACAAGAATTCCGGAAATTCCCTCTCGAAATTAGTCATTGGTAAGCTTATGATAATTTTCAATATAGTTTTGCGGAAATTGTTTGGCGTCCATGTGTGAGGCTGTAGGTTCTGAGTTTGATTCCCGCCTATGAGGTTGTGGATGCACGTTGCTAGGATGTCCCATACTAGGACGAAATGGCCGTCTATTATTTTCAGGTTTTCAATGGTTGTAATTTTAATGAAATTCAACAATCTTCTTAGGCCCATTCTTTAAAGTAGTATGTGTTTTCCCTTACTGGTTTTCGACGTAAGCAGTGAATGTTATAATTGATTTTCCGAAAGCCGTTCTTTCATTTCAAAATTACTTCTTAAAACTAGCTTATTGTTTTTAGGATGATACATATAGTTTGCCTCTCCCTTATCATCAGCTGTTATTATTAGTCATACTATTTTTGTTAGTCGGAACATACTTTCTCAGGTATATTTATTCAGCTACCGTCATATTTGTGCGAATGCTTTTAAGGCTTCATACATTACTTACTTACACTTGGAAGCTTTCTGTTTCAGTATATTAACTATTTACCGCCTTTTGTAATGCATTTATTGTTATCTTTACACTAATAACTCATAACATTTTGTTTATTCTACTTTGTGTTAGGTCTCTCAGTTCTTTTATTTATTTTTGTAAGGAAAAAGTACGACAAGAAATATGACTATTAAATATCTATATACTTTTATTTTTTTTCTACAAAAATAACCAGAGTGATGCTAAATAGTATCAGTTAGATAAAAGCGTGTAATCGATACTTCATAAATTGTTAATTAAATATAACTACAACCGTTATTAGACATTTAATCCCTTTTTGAAAATTATACATGTATCATATAACGCTAATGGGAAATGCCGTTTGTATGTTAACTTTTGATTTTGTCTGCTTCGAGTATAAAACAATATGTTATTGTTTGAAGAAAAACGTCATATGTGGTGAATATCTAAATGGTTTTTGTTTCTCTTAGCAGCAGATATTCTCATCATGTTTTATGAGTTTATGGTATTCAAAATAATGATGTGTATAACAACAGTATAAACACTTGTAGTTCTTAGTTTTTTTTTGTCTAATCCTCAAATGTAGTGTAGTTGCTGCGAAAGAAATTTCGGACTGAATATTTCTTTAATTTTTTGACATTTTTGAAATAACTATGCATGATCATGGAGAGATTTTCTTTTTGTTATAGCATAAGGCATTAATAGGTTTCAAGTTTGTTTGTTTGTTTGCTTTTTCGTCATTTTTTATGTCGGTTTGTCGCACGTCATTTATGGATGCATGTTGTACCAACTTTTATTTTCTCATCTACAGCTATAAAAATACTCAATTCATTCATCAATATTTTATTTTATGTATTTATAGATAACATACATTGTTTTGTATAAATAAAATTATCACGTGAATACCTAAATAGTACTTTGATACTAATTGTATGTAATGTGTGTATCTACCAGTTTTAGTAATTCTACAAGATTAAGGGTTAATTTGTAGTTTGATTTCAGTTCTGCATTTATTGACATTCTAGAACAAATAAGTTTGTGATTATCAGTGCAATTCAAGATGGACGTTATTTAAAACCCATTCAGCTTAATGTATTTGAATCCCAGTGTTGTTAACACTAGGATTAGGATTGAGTGCTTTACACTTCAAAAAACTTGGCTAGTTAGTCTAGTCATTGCCTTGTTCAACAGGTATGATATATGCATTATTACCAGTTATATAGAATCAGTCAGCTCAAGATGCATATGTGCGGTCTGTGATTGATCATAATCCATTCCTAAATATCAACAAAAGGATATCTCTAAACTTTTCTATTAATGACAATTCTAGTTTGATAGATCGATAAATTATCCTTCTATGCATCAACATGTTTATTTATTTATTCGGATATATAAACATTGGTACAAGGAGGCACCAAATATATACGCCCCACACTTCATCATTCGAATTTTGTGATGTCTGGGATACATCCCGGGCGCCCAAACTGAAGCAGATGGCTTTCTTACTTACATATACATACGCTCATTTCGTTTAGCTCATTTTCAACATGTACCTTCTTTTATTTGCTTGTATTCTTGTAGGTTTCATTCATTCTATTAGTTATAATTCACTAAATAGATTCATTTAGTTTTGTATTTTTTTAATATCACTTTTCTAGCCATCCCACTACACCTCCTCCCTCAAGTTAGCGTTATCGTTTTACTTGTTAAACACTGAATTGTTGTACGATTTCATCCTTTTTTTAATTTAACAGTATAAAGATTGATGAGTTACTTACTAGAAAATATTCAATTAGCTCAGATAAACTTAAGTTCCAATGTAATAGTTCATCATTTCCTGTTTATAGCAATTGATTGTCTAAACAAATAATTGATAGTTATTTTCAAGGGCTATTAGAGATACATTTAGTAAAATGAAGCGAATACACACAAAAATGAAAACTATCTATCACTGTTTGTTCTTTTTTTGTAGCTGTTGCCTCGGGAGTGCCGTTTGCACCGCCAATATGTCGAAGTCTTATAAGTACAGCGGTTATACGTGGTTCACGTGATGATAACCAAGCATCTAGTAGTGTTCCTGATTTCAAGAGATTAACAGAGGATATAAGCGTGGCACCACGAACATTAACACGTGAGTGGTTTGTTCACTTAAGCTATTTGCTGGGTTTTTTTCCTACCAAAAAACACGACTTCCGTATTTTGTTTTCTGGATTATTACTTACTTACGCCTGTTACCTCTCGTGTTGGAGCACAGGCCGCCCACCAACATTCTCCATGCGACCCTGTCCTGGGAAATCCTTTTCATTTGTTATTCATATTTTCGATGTCTGTTTCAAATCCTCCGCGTAGTGTGTTCTTCGGTCTTCCTCTTTTCTGTTTTTTTCATTCAGGATTCCAAGTTAGGGCTTGTTTTCATGATGCAGTTTGGTATTTTCCTCAATGTATGTCCTAACAACCTTCAGCGTCTTTACCAAATTTCCTCTTCAACTTGAAGCTGATTTGTTTTCCTCTACAGTAGGTTATTACTGATGGTATTCGATCAACAGGCATCGAGTATCTTTCATAGAAAATTGTTTATAAATACTTGTACGCCTTTGATGATGGTTTCAGTAGTTCTCCAGGTTTCAGCTTCGTGCAGTGGGAATGTCTTGACTTTCGTATCGAAGATTCTGACTTAAATGTTGGTTGACAGTTGCTTCGAGTTCCATATGTTCTTCAACTGTAAAACTGGGGTCCTTACTCTACCAATCCTCGCCTTTACGTTCGCATCAGATCCTCTATGTTCATCGATGATGCTTTCCAGGTATATGAAAGTTTCCACCTCTTCCAGAGTTTCTCCATCAAGTGCGGTTGTATTGGTGTTTTCCGTGTTGTATTTGAGGATCCTGCTTTTTCCCTTTTGAATGTTGAGGTCTACTGACGCAGAGGCTTCTGCTACACTAGTTACCTTGACCTGTTTTTGTTCGTGTATGAAATAGAAGGGCCAGGTCATCTGCGAAGTACAGATCATCTAGTTACATCGATTGATTATTAGCAGGTGCGCGTTATTATTAGGTAGAAATCGGTGTTTTGCATGCAATGATAGGAACAATGAGTGTTTTTGTCTTTAAATTTACATTAGGCATAATCGCGTTCACCCATGAATTAAATGACAACTCTACTGTGATTTTCTTTTAAATATCTGTGTTTGTGCGGGATTATTATTAGTGCGTATGACTTATGAAACATCTACTTCAAACAAACTATAATACATCACATTTTAATCTGTTGTAAGTTATGGGAAGTTGTATGCTCCCTTTCAATTGCTTTTTAGACTTCTGTTTTATATAAATTTTTTTCAGATTTTAATTTTCCTTCATTTCAGTAGATACTTCTACTAAAAACTATTTAAATTGAAGTCCAATGTCATGTTTAAATATCGTTTGAATTATTTGAATTTTAAGACCTATTGAAAATGTATAAATATTAAAAACTTGGATCAAAATTTTATATTTTATTCTAGCAATTAGTTTGAGTAATAGATTCCAAATCAAAACTTAGTATCCTTTCAGTATAAAAGTCATTTTTGTAATTTCACTAGTCCTCATTCAACCCTATATTCAATTCTGTTCTTAATTATCAAATCCATGTTCATACAATAAAACATCTGGATATCATACATAGTAGCAGTTAAAGCACTTGACTTTGATTTATCTAGTCTCACATCTTAGCTATGCTCCCCACTCGTTAAAAAATACCTGGTTGGATAGCATAACCACTCGCCACAAACTTTTGATTCATAGTTGACTTTATTTACTTTGGTATATGTACCAATCTTTCATTAATTGATTAACAAGTAAATGGATGAGCTACGTCCTCTAAAATACGTAGAGTCAGAGTGCTCTCTTAGTTTGCTACTACACTTCTCCATACTAATAATAAATCCCTCACAACCTAAAGAGGATTTTTTTCTGTAGCTTTTTTTTATTCTCCTCTTCCATTATCTTTTATTGAATAGACGAGTAGCTTAAAATGACCTTTAATATAAAATTCAATTATGAGTTTATTTTCTTTCCATACTCTGAAAGGGTATTGTTGTCAATAAATTTATTAGTAAAATTCACACAAATATCTTATAACTACTATATCTCATTTTATTTACTAATTTTATGATTACTAGCTGGAAGCTCTCAAGAATTTTTGGTTCCCAGTGCTCCATGTGTCCCAGAAGTTTATCCCCTGGAAACACTACATAACGCTTTGACTTTAAGTCAATTGGAAGCTTTTCTTGTTCGTTTAACTACTCATAAGTTTCCGACTCCATTCACATCACCGAAACACCCATCTACTCCTGTAAATTATTATCACCATCACCATCAACCTCAGTTAAGTCAAACTACCCTTGAGTCCTTCTCTCAGTATCATGACTTATGTACTAATCTATCTTCCTCACTTCCAAATTCTACTGGAGATGATACTGCAACACAGGATTGTCCCAGTGTTGCTGATGAAGCCTCTGCTCAACTACAGCAACCTGTCTTATCAAATGAAACACCAAACGTTATGTCAATAATCCCATCCGCCTCACTGTTTCATGAAATTACTTCCAGAAATACAGATGACCAACAGTAAATCAAAAAATTCCGACAGCTTTTTCTTCCTTAATTAACAAAAGGTTAGTAAAAATCTTGTTGTGGTGTAAGCAAAGTTTTTCTGACTTTATTTAGAAAAAAAGTGATATCTCAGTCATACAATGGTGAAAGTAGATGGAAAAATGAGACTATCAGTTGAATCTGTACTATTAATTAATTTACTACAGTCGTGATATTACAAGGCAGTTAAGCACAATTTTTATGAAAAGTCCTTCGATTATGTAAAACCGATAAAAATAACTGGTCGATAGTATTTACCTAATGTGACGAATTCCAGAATGATAATATATTTTTGCTGGTTGTCACAAAGATTGAATGAGATAGTCCATGTAACGGTTTATTCCGAAATTAAGAAAAGTAAAACTATTTCCCAACTATTTGAAGTAGTAAATTGTTGGTAAAAGATAAATTTTCTAAATATTCGTCTGCTTAAAAGTTCGAAGCACAAATTTCAACTATTATCTCAGTATCAGATTGGGGATTGTGATTATTGTTGGGTGTTATTGATGTTACAAACCGACCCGAGTCAGACGACCATTGAGAACCTGGACGAACTTGGTAGCTATCTTTTCTTGTTATGGAACCCTCCAGCAGTGCTCATCCACGACGTTGCAGGCGGGAATCGAACCCAGGACCTTCGGTATCGTTTGCGAACTTCTAGATGACTGATCCGGGACTAAATGGTGTGCATATCTAACTTCGTGATCTCAATCATGCCATTCTGTTAATTTCTTCAAGCTAACATTCTGAACTACCTTGGAAACTGTTTTCGTTAGTCTTACAATTACGAAGCTCATAAATGCCAGCTCTTCAACCTATAACCTTCCCAAAAGACTGTTATTAGATTCTTTTCCTTATGAATATTTTTCAACGGTCAGTTTTATGGCTGTACTCATAATAATTGAAGTACATCAGCAAATTAGTATCAGTCATCTTCCATGTAGTAGTTTAAGGCATTGCGTTTAAGATTGTTTATAGATAAAATAATCATCATTTAATCGACTGTGTATGCAATACATAGAACTCTTGAAAATCAAATTTAAAGACGTCCTGTTTTTATTTTACTGACAATAATACTTACTTCTTTGGAGCTGTTTCTACATTGTAATAGTTTTCCATATTCTTTTGAGAATCGTACATGTGGAGTGGAACGCTACCTTCTTAAAAAAATTGTTTCTCATGAGATTGCTTTTGTACTGTTCCAAACAAACCGGATACACTATATGTTGCTTCAAGGCTACTAATAGATCAGGGATGAGTGTTTGCGGGTTAGTGTAATTGGATTATTCAGTTGGCCAAGGTTACCCACACTCCACATATCCCTACCTAAGTCAATGCAGCAATTTGTAAACTGGTATATGTTTTTAGTATAGTCATTCAGGCCTTGGCATAAAGCTTCTTATCCAGTCTTTTATCCTTTTTGATAAGATCAGTGTATACAACGTTAGAAAGTGTGGATTATTGGTTGAACAGAACCTCAGAAAACAAAACTTTTGTATTCAGATAATTCAGTGACCCAGAGTATTAACCGAGAGGAAAATATACCTGTTAATTAAAGGTTTGGAGAACTGATCTTATCAAGAATTATACGTGTATAATAACAAATTCAGTTTCAAACTCAAATAAACACGTTCATTGAAATCGTATTCTGATATGATACTGAAGAATTCTTATCTCAAATCACTAATCGTATATTGGACCATAAAATATGAAAGGTATTCCTGTAAATCGTCTAGTTTACTGACAGTTGTTACAAGTTACGTGGTAGGTCCTAGGTTCGGATCTCGCGGGGCAGGATCGTGGATGCGCACTGCTGCGGAGTCCCACAATAGGACGAAACGGCCGTCCAGTGCTTCCACGTTTTCCATGGTGATCTAGCTTCAATTGACTCATGATCTCAACTTTATGATATTATCTATGCCTCTATTTCGAGAATAAAACTACTTTTTCTGAGTGTTTTTATTTACTTTATCAATAAAACAACATAAATTATATGAGTGAATATATCTTTTTCTATTTCAGTCGATTTCTTCATTTATGGATAGTTGAAGAATATCACAAGTTCACTTTTGCCTCTGCTTCTGTATACTGTGTAATAAACAGTTTTCTCCTAAACTTATATGATCCCTTTCATCTAGATATTGATCTCTAATTAAGCGAATATTTATTAGTTGTTTTACTTTGTTGTCAATATTTTCTTAGAATTTTTTCAGTTTGTCTGTATTTGTTTACTCATTAGTTCTTTGTTTGTATATAATGGTTTTCTAATATTACCTTTTTATTTTGTGTACTTATTTTCTTTTCTGTTAGTTATTCAATAATAATTCGAGAAAAATACAGGTATTGCTTTGAATAACTGAAGCATTTTCATTTCTACTCCAAGACATTTAAAGTATTATTAAGGTATAGTAGATATTTTAAAGATCATCTGTAGCTTTTTGATCGGGGTTAGGTGGTAGATAGCGGGAAACCGTGGACCTAGGTTTGGTGCTGGTTAACATTCGTCAGCAACAATTACTCGCTATCTTGAGGGAACTGGTTGCTGCATGTGAAAGTTGAACTTGCGTTATCTAGCTTTACAGTCTGAGTTGTTACCACTGAGCTATCCACACAGTAGCTGATTTTTTAAGAGACTGAGATATTTACATTCATTGACCACTGATTAGTGACCAATGTCTGTTTTCATAGTTCTTAGTTGCAGTGTGGTCACTGGTCTAGGTTACTCTACATTGCCAACTACCTTCAAATAATTAACATCGAAATAGAATCCTGTCACCAGTGCTTACTTCAAGTAGAAGTGGATACGGAGGACTCTTGTTTAATATTCTAAGAACTTAACATTAAATAATTTGTCACTAAACTATAATGTTGTACCGAAAGCTTCTCGTTATCTTGAGCCAGCGATTGAAGTGTAGTGAATCTACGTTGGAATGATCGTTCGATAAATTGGGATTAATTTAATCAATTTGAAACTTTATAAATCTTTAACTACTCACACTGGTTCTGATCATTGATAAAGGTTTTCCAGTCTATGATGTTTATGTATTATTTGCTTGTCTTCGGTGATACTTTCTGCTGATTAGTTTAAACTAGCTTCAAACCTATACACGAGAGGTTTTAGTAGGTGTGTGATCTATTATGGGGCTACTATTTAATACGCTAGGTGAAACAAACGTGTGCAATATCTTGTGGTCTCTACATTTTTAAGTTTGAGAAAATTTCTTTATATGTAATAGTTGCAATTGCTAAGATTAAAACAAAGACTTTGTTTTGCAACATCAGTACTAAAATTTGCAAGAATTATTAATGATTACACATAATTTCACCTCGTGATTGTTTATCAGCCTAACGGTTCATTAACAAATTATTGAAGTATTTAGACTCACGAGGGGGTAATTTACCAATTAGTGTTTAGCTCACTGATTTACTTAGCTTCTGTCTCTTGTATATCCTTGGTAAACTTTTTTATTCTACAATTTTGGTTAACAATTTAATAAATACCTGGGTAGTATGTATCACGAATAGTCGTGTTGTTTTTTTCTAATTCTATAACAACGAATGGATTGTCAACACTTCAATACCATACAGAATTATTTTATATGTAGATTTTAAAATTAATCTTATACTAAATAATTTAAACGAAATTTGATAAGAATGTTATAGTTGGTGGAGTATATATGTCTAGGTCACAGTGACTAGTTTTTAACCACAAATCGTTTTACCTATATTCATTTCAGTTAATACTTACGGTCTGTATTGATTTAGTTTGTAAAATCATTTATTACTAATCGTTAAACTAATTTAATATTATCAAAATGGGATTTAGTTTTAATGCAGTTAGTAGATATTTATGAAGTAGTAGGGTATAAAAGTAATAAAATAGATTTCTTCCAAAAAGTTCAGCTAATTAGTCTTTGTGTTGTGAAATGCCTTAGATCACTTTTTATTGAATAAAACAGTAGTTGTTAGTCGAATTATGTATCAAATACTTAATGATGATATCAAAACTATTAAGTTGTGGTAAAAGAATTGAAGTATTGAAAGTACAATCTATGAAGTGTTTATTAGGTGATAATTTGAATCAATTGTTATAGTAGTATATCAGGTTAACTGAAGAAATTTAACATGTCTAGATGTGCTAATTGACTTAAAGAAACTTTAAACGTTTATGTTAAGCGCAAATCTAAGTATTGTTTTAACTGGAATAGATAATAGTCTACTTATATAAATACTTAGTAGTCATACTTTATTTAATTAGATTGATTGCATGAGATCCGTCTAGTAAATTTCATTTGTCTATTTAAATAATACCTGAAAAACCTAGTCAGTCGACTCTTATTATAACGGATGTTAATAATCTACAGAATAGAAGTTCATTTAGTTTTGTTGCAAAGCTCTTATGGAGTACATTTAACGACGAATATTTTGTATGACTCTTTTATTTCAAAATAGAGGGATATTTTAGGCATTTAAAACTCATTTAATGTAAAATTCACCAAAAACTCAAACATTTTAGAAACATCTCTAATAAGATTTTACTATAACTATTCGAAATAGATGTATTCGATAACATTATTGAAGTGACAAAAATAATAAGTCGTCAAATTCCAAAAATCACCGTATTTGTTGAAAGTGGGCTCTCCATTAAACATTTATAAGACTATGTTTTTGATTGATCATAGACCCGAACGACCAAAGGGTCTATCGAACAGGTTTCACACTTGAAAATTTAATTTTTCCTTTCTATGTTCACTTTTTCCAGTTGTAAACATCATTTGAATTCTTGGTGGGCTAGGGTACCGCTCCGGTGTCTAAATCCAACCAGATGGTTTTCTTAGGAGATCATTCTCCTAGCCTTTGACTTAGAGTTCTAATCCACAAGGCAGTTGAGCGGCGTTATGGGATTCAGTCCCATTGTAACCTATGACCAAGATTGGGTCAAACCACATCATGATAATCGACATTTGTGAAACAAACTTTCTAAACTTTACTTCAAATTTAGATAGGGGATTTCAAATATTACTCAATCAGCTGTTTAGAATTTAATGAACTGAAAACTCCCAACAAAGATGATTGCGTTCCAGTTTATCCACTTCTTATTAATTATTAATGCAAGCAATGTTTCATTTACTATCGAAAAAGAACTGTAAATATACGTGCTTCTAGATTATTCATGTGTTTAAGACTTAAATTGAACTCCACTAGGTCATTATTTTGTAATTTTTCGTTAAATTAGTAAGTAGTATGAGAGTTGTCAGATGCTGACTTTATGGTGTTTGGTAAATTTTGAGTAATGATAATACACTGAGTGCTTAGATTTCGCAGTTTAGCTTTAACTTTTTATGAGGTCTTCAAAATAAAATTCACATCCATCACACTTAACTGTACTTCTGTAAAATTTGTCTGTTGTAAAATGAATTTTAAAAAGTTCCACTATTATGTTAATGGGTCGTATGCCTTTGTCAAAGCTATAGAAAACTAAGGCTTTTGGTGGTCTTATTATGACAAAACATTTACAATGTAGTCATGATAAAGTTTTACCATTTTTTCCATTCCATGTTGCAGATAGTTAAACAGTTCAAAAGTATTGAATTAAGATAAACTTGATTAGGTGTGTACTATGAACAAAAAAAAGACTTAAATTGGTTATGAGAATGAATATAAACAATATATCTGAACAACAAACACTTCATAACTATCTTTTAGACTTCGGCCACTCCAAATCAATCTTACGAATACATTTATCTCTAACCAATATGACTGAATCATGACTTGTGTCCGATCCTAGTTATTACACTTGCTTCACTATACATTTCATTTTATTATAACAAAGGCAAAATTTACGATTGTAGAACTGGTTTATTTATCAATAAATATAAACTAAAGTAGGTAGTTCTTTCCTTCCTACTTTAGTCCTAATAACTAATTATGTAAAACTTCAAAATATGTCTTCATTCAAATCCCTAGGGCTATTGTTCTACAAACGTTTCGATTATTCCCATTAAAAATATTGTCTACACATTTTTTTAAATTGACTTCTTAATTGGTAATGATTAGATTGACCTATCCTCATTGTTAGTTTTCTTAAAAACTTTTTAAGATAAAGTCTGTTTGTTGTAGATGACATACAGTATTTGGTCGTCCTGTGTGTAGAAGAGTAACATGTGAAAAATTAGAAGTAACATTAAAAATTTTAAAAGTAGCAAGATATTAATAACCAACACTAGTATTTACTTAGATAATATATACATTCTGTCACTGAATTGAAATAATTAGATATTTATTATTAGTTTCATTTATACCTTATTTGTCATTAATGATACCATCAAATTTTGAATAAATAGCCGAATCTCGCGAGGCAGGATCGTGGATGCACACTGCTGAGGAGTCCCACAATAGAACGAAACGGCCGTCCAGTGCTTCCAGGTTTTTCATGGTGGTCTAGCTTTAATTGACTCATGATCTCAACTATTGAAATCTTCATTTGTTTAATGAACCAGTGATTGTATTTTATTTGTTGCTTATTAGTGTTAGAATGATTTCTTAATATCAATAAGTTGTTATCTATTTCGGGCAACTTACAATACATGATATTTTTATATATGACTGGTTATCAATTATTTACTTATCTGGTATATCATATATCATTAGTAAACTTGTTACTTCATCTAAATAGTTCACTTTCGGAAATGTTATTTACAGCATAAATTAGTTTTACAGAATCATCTTTAGTCCATTACTGGGATGAATATATTTTTGCAGCCATATTTTGATCCTATATTAACCACTGAAATATATTCTTAATATTAGGAAATTTTCAAAGGTGTTTTAATTGGATAGAATACAAGATATCTAACAGAATCTGTTGGCATGAAAAGTTAAGAATATAGAAACATTTACAACTAGCTCTTAAAAACAAACTGCTAGAGTATTAGGCATATTGGTGAAGGATAAGACAATTTTAAAAATGTATTCAGTTATCAGTTTTAAATAACGACACAAATTCAGTTTAAGATGTTATTCGTCAAGAAAGTATTTGTATAGACGATTGTTGTAGAATCGGAACTAAATAAACATGAAGAAATAATATAGCCTTTTCTAAAGTCAATAAGCAACTGTTCAAATTAATAGTAACACAAGTACAAACAAGTTTTATATAATTGCCAAGAGAAAAATACAACTAAGTTAAAATCAGGTCTTCACATGTTGTTAGTCAACGTAAGTTTTACATTTAATCAAAAAAAACCCTGGAGGTTAGTCCAGTTAAGCTTTACTCAATTGCAGGTGGTAACCACCTATTTTTATCAGGTTAAAAAGATTTGTTAACAATACGGAAATAGTTATTATTTGATAACTTACTATGAATATGAATAAATTAAAAGATTTAGCAAAAATTTTCTTTTCAGTTTCAAAATTAATAACATCTCACAGATTTTACGTATAAATGAATTCAGAATAGATAAGTTCATCTTAATTTTAATTTAAAATACAAAAACAACTTAAAGTGGTGTGGGTTGCATACATCCACATAAGTAGTATATGATGAGGGTCAGGCAGAGAATGTATTTCACTAGAAGATCGATAATGAAAGAACGGAAACGAAACGCAGCTGGTATGAAAACGCATGGATAATAATAATAATAATCGGAGACTATGAACCGATATTTGAAGAAGGAATGGTCAAGATTGAGACAATTGATTGATAGTTTGTAAATTAACTATTTACTGTATGGTTGTCAGATTTTAGTGACATAGTCTGTAATTTTCGTGTCGAATACATTCGATTGTCCCCTTTCATCTTCTTGTCTACAACATTACGATATTCATCTTCTACTGTTTGTTTGAATCTTTCCATTGATGTTTAGGACTGCAATTGATCATTTTCTTATTGGCATATGCGTATCCTGTCCCGGAGTGAACATTAACTCAGGGACGTAGATACGTCCTGCTGATGAGTCTTAGACAGGACGAAACGCGCATCCTAGATTTCACTGCTAGCCACCATCCATCTTAACCTATAATATTACTAAAGATTAGAGAATGAACAGCTACGCTTTTAAATAGTATATATATGTACAAACTTTTGTTAACAAATGATAACAACATTCTTAACATGAGAATAAATGACACTATATCATAAACTCGTTAAAATCCAGAATTTTCATACTGGTAATTTGAAATTTATCAGAAGTTGGAAAAGTAACCAGTCAATGATGGTTTTATTTAAATTGATTTCCGATGACCTTCACCGACGATTTCGTATTTTAAAATTGTTTTTTTTTATTTTTGAGATTTAGATTGTCAATAACTGATCTAGAAAAATGTTTTAGTTCAATTCATTTTGTAGATCAAAATGTTGCTTACATTATATAATGAATTTTATTTCATTTTCCCTCAAAGTTCAATAATGAATACACTGACTTATCATTGAAACCACGTGACGAATTGTTTGTACTAGTACATTTTTAAAAAGATGCTAGTTAAACTTTTTGGCATTTAGATAGTATATAACCTTATTACTTGTTTCACATACGAGATACGATTTATATCTATTTGCATTTATTTTGATAATGGTCCATTATATACACTAATATATAAGTCGTTGCTCGCTCTGGAAATGCTAATATACAATTCATTTATTAAAGTATCGTACGAATTAAATACGGATTCAATAATACTAATCTAATCCAGTTAAAGTCATTCAATGTCATGCAATTTCTGGTCACAATTAGCAACAGCCTACTGTGGAAGAGAACAAACTAGCTTCCGTCTTAAGGAGAAATTAACAAAAGACGTTGGAGATGGATAGGACACACATTGTGAAAATCACCAAACTGCATTTCGAGATAAACGCTAACTTGGAACCCTGGAAGGAAACGGAAAAGAGGAAGATCAAAAAACACACTGCGTCGGGAATCGGAAGCAGACATGAAAAGGATGAATAGCAACTGGAAAGGATTGCTCAGGACGAAGTTGTTTGGGGAATACTGATGGGCGGCCTATACTTTACCACCAGGGATAACAGGCTTAAGTAAATAAGTATTATCATACAAAAGCACTAATGGAATATATTGCTGTAATTTTCATCTACCTTAAGAAGCAACCTCAGATTTCTTAAGTAAAAAGAAGTATGTCACGACGTTTATTTTCCACTGAAATATTAGGGTTAATAATCTTACTTTTAAATAGTTAACTAATGCTAACACTTGAACAGAATGTTTTCACTTATAAAAAGAAAATTCTTTGATATTAGAATATAACATTCAATTAATATAATGATTGTAAACAGTAGATTTTCTCCCATTTCCTTTGTCATAATGTTATGATTCGCTTGAACAGGAAGAAAATAGATTGTTTTTATTCTTTTATCATCTAAAGACAAGAATGATCTTTGTTATTTATTTCAATATATCTTTTGTTCCTAGAATATGAGCATCAGTGTTTTTTTCTAAGCCACAATTTATGTTATAATTAGGTCTAACTACAACTATTTGTATAACCTTTTATAATTCATTTGATGAGTATACTTTATAAAGAATGTTACAAAGAAATATCTCAATATTTCCGAATATATTAGATAGATGACTTGTGTTCTAGAATTATCTTTATAGTAGTGTTACACCAGTTAGGTTTATTTTTTATATATTTATATAGGGAAAAAACATGTAAATTGTTGATTGTCTCCATAAGTTTATGTTACTCGACTAACTGTACAATGATGAACTCTTACAACTTTAAGACATTAAAATTCCTTGTCTGGTATCTAGCCCCCAGATGCCCTGGTAAGGCCGAGAGTAAAGAGAGTCTTCTCTCCCTCTCGAAATGCTCTCACATGGCCACGTGTATATAGCCTCTGCCAGGGAAGTCCTACTCACTGCCTTCTCGTGCAACGGGTGTTGTTTACGAAATTGAGAGGACGAAAAGCGAATGTCCGGCGCTTTAACCGGGTTGTTGGACACGGAAAGTTCATCTACGGGAGTTGGAAAACCCTAATTCCAAACCGATGGTGCACATGAGTTCCACTATCTTGAGGGAACAAATGGCGTATGAATCAATCGTTGGTCACTGTCTACCATGAGACAGCATCTCCTTACGATGTTCCACTGCTTTGTGGATCAGACGTTTAGGTCGAAGGCTCCGGGTGTGGCCTCCTAGGAAAACCACCTGCTTCAGTTTGGGCACCTGTACAGTATCACAGCCCTCACACAAATCAAATGAGATTTGTGTGGCGCATATATATCTGGTGCCCCTTTTTACCAATATTTATGAGTTTTTTAATAATAATAATAATTTTATGAATACAATTCATAACTTTTATAACATAAATTTATCTCAACAAGAGCTTAAATACACTTGGTATTGTTTGTTTGAATCTTTCCATTGATGTTTAGGACTACAATTTAACATCGACTCTGAGATGCAGGTACATCCAGCTGACGAGCCGAAATAGGACGAAACGCGCGTCCTGGATTCCATTGCTAGCCACTATCTATCTTTGCTTATAAGTGCATAAATATTTTTTTAAACCGTAAATCTGATTTAATAATAGATAATTCATTAAAAATAAATACGGTTACTACCACCAATTGATCATATCTTAATCAGCAGTAGAAATATTAAATAGCAACACTTAGCTTGTTGTTGTGAAGTGTTGTGATTGGAACAAAGATAAAAATTATTTACAAGCAATTTTTTTTAATTTATCTACAATTATAATGGAAAAAATAAGTGAATAATTTATGTTGATTGATTTAAAAGCAGAACGACTTATTAAATTATTCCGACCACATATTGACATCAATTACAATCTGATGTAGAAAATTTTCGATCTTACTTGTCATCAGCTTAAACTACTGATTTTGAATGGATCCACTTCCTAATAAATAATAAAGCATAATACTGATTCTGAATTATCTTAATCCTGAAATGGTTATTTAAATAAGATTTTTAAAAAAGCTGCAGTGTTAGAAAAGCATGAAATCAATCAACTTTAAGGGTTCTTGAAAATGGGAATATTGGACGTGGTCAAATCGAGAAAAATTATAACACCAAATTCACATCTTCAGTTTGTTGGTGTGACCAAATAAATCTGCAGAAACGTAGTGTATCTATAAACTAGTCATGTTACGAATCGATTATTTTTCTGACAAGCTACCATGAAATACACCGTCTGTTTCCAGTCTGGAAGATTTTCCTTAATTAAACAAAGAATAATTCACCTAAATATTTGTCATTATTTGTAAACATATTTTCAAACAATACACTTGATAGAACTAGTTATTGTTCATATCCCAGGTTTTTATTTCATAAATATTTAAAAATTTTATGATAAATGACTTATAAACAATCAGTCAGATGTTTTATGAATGATGTGATCATAAGCAGTTAACATTAAGACATGCTGTTTCTGTCAGGTTTGTTGGAGATAATGTGATATTGCATCTAACCGATAAACCAAATTTTATTTTAAGTTGTTTTGATGATGTCGTCAACTTGTGAAATTTGTAAATTACAGAGTTAATCTATTGGGTACTGTTATGACTTAGGTTTTCTGTTATTTGATTGTACGGAATTTTCGATTATTAAGAGTAATTAATGGAATGCTAATCAACGGATAGAAGCAACGATATAATGTGACCAAGTAATGAATACTGACGAAACTATACTCTTGACGTGCGCCTCCGAGTGATTAAAAATCAAAGACATGAACAATAACCAGATGAATAGTTTTCCGTGTAATGAAATAAAATTTGTATATAGAATATGAGCAAAAAATAAATATGCTGAAAAGTCACCGGCTATTGGAGGAAAGTAGTTCGCAGGTCACTCGTTCTTCATTCAATAAAGACCTGATTGTTATTCCAAGTCTTTGAGCATCGTACCAAAAATATTAACTAACATTTATTCATACACTGAGTTCCACGCTACTGTTAACGCGATGTTTCATTCTACATCTGATACTTAAATCCTAACTTATGAAAAGAAGAGACTACCGACAGAATGGAAATCCTGATTGGTCAGTTTCTTGAATTTTTAACTTTCTGTTCCATGATTTGCAAACAGAGTATGTAGATTCTAGAGCGTTTCTTCTGAGAAATTCCGATTATCATATATTCATGAATATATATAGGGGTGAAAACTGTATAACGTCCTAAATCAACAAACCGAATAGAGATCCTATATTCAGCTGAATGGTGAAAAGTTAATTGAATAACCATCATAAAGTTTGAAGGCTAAACTCAGTATATATTTGTTATTAGTACACTTTATAATTCACGTACTACTACACTCATCAATTTACACGTGTGTATAAAATAATAAGCTGAAAAGACAATGAAACGAGTAACGGTATATCTTACTGACTGCATTCTGATGAGTCCGCTTTCATAGAAACCAATAATAACAATATTTAATCAAACGGCATGTAGTGGACACTGAGTGTGACATAAAACAAGGATTCGAATTAATCAATAAACAGTATTGTTTCAACTTCTTGAGATTTTCGGAAACCCTATTAGTCAGAAGGTCAAAATTTGACCTTTGGTGTCCACACAAGTGAGCGACTGGTCAGTTTCTCATTTGTACTTTTCACCCACTTTATTGAACTCGAAGCACATTTTTTCTATTTTCTTACTATTTGTACGATTCATTATAGAATAAAGTCACTGTGTTCCTTTAAAACTGTCAGGATGACTCATTATTGTATTCGTTGTTTGAATCTTCCCATTGATGTTTAGGACTACAATTGTTCAGTCTCTTATTGGCATATATTCATCCTGTGCGGAATGACTCGATATTGTCTTAAATCACAAGCATTGCAAAAATTAGTTAAAACTTAACCCCATTGCACTAGCTGGTGGCTATCTGGACTCAATAAACAAGTGGATAACAAGGTGGCGTTTGACGTGAACGGTACTGGGTTTGAGTCCAGGAGTGAACACTAAATCTGGTATGTAGGTGTATCCAGTTGACGAGTCCCAACTAGAACGAAACGCGAGTCTTGGATTCCATTGCTAGCCATCATCCATCTATGCTTATAATGTCAGAATGACTATTTCAACACTTCTCGATTTTATTTTTCGTCATCTTCAGCTTTCCACTTTAAATACTTAATTTGCTATACTGTGATAAACACTAGTTAATTATTTATAAGTTATGGTGATATTTATCATGTATTTTAAAAGCTTGTATGTAATTGAGGAGAGCATAATAAAATACATTGATTTCATCGTACTCTATCATGTTTGGACTCGATAAAATCTGTTTTATTCATGCCAAGAACCATTTTACTATTTGGAGTGATTATTCATTTCATCCACCTCAACTTATTTATAGTAATTAACCAAAAGTCACTGTTTAAAGCTGTTCATAACTTTCAAATATTGTTTTTTTTTATTTTACGTACGTGTCTTATCTACATTGTTATTTTTGGCAAAACCATTCGGACATTGTATAAATACCGTCAATAATAATTTTATAGTATAAAAACAAACGACGTTTGTTCAACTTATCGACCTAAACGAGTTTCTAAACAGTTTTATTTTAACAAAGGGTTACCATGGAATAAACAACTCATTTCTAAGACTTTTCGTAAACATCCAGTTTACCAAAACTATGAAAATATATTGACTCATACTTTTGAAATAACGAAAATATCGAACAATATAGCTTATTTAAAACCTTTACAGCACATAGTTATAAAATTAATGCGTTTTAATGATGGACTTCGTTTGTCATGTTTTGTCGATTATGTATCATTTGTTTTTCTACTAAGTGTATCAATTTTAAATAAAGACAGAACAAACAATGATACAGAATAATATGAATTCATTATATGTCTTGGTTTCTCATCAGCTGCTTACAACCAAATACATATCAGAGTTTTAGCATTGGGCTAATAAATAGTGTGGAACAATTGACATAATTGAATGTAAAGGGTTGGAATAACAAAAGGTTATCAATGATAACTATATATATATATATAGGTCAGAGGTTACTAGGTATTAGAATGAAGGAGGCATAAAGGGTGGGTGGCGTAATAGTTGAGTGGAGTTCAAAGACAGATAAGATCAAATGTGTGATAATTTTAGAGGTAATGAAGGAGTCATGGAATTATAAACAAATAGGGTGGGTTAAGTAATAATTGAATAGAATTTGGAGAGTTCATATAATTTAAGAGAGACAAGTGAGTGGAAATGTGTGAGAGAAAGGGTGGTTTAAGAATTGGGTAATGGAAGAGGAATATAATAAAAAACTATATATTAACCAAAATAAAACTAATATAAAAAAAAGAAACATAAAATGGATTACCAGGGTAGTAAAAGTTTATCACTGTCTCTTTTTGAGTACATAGATCCAGTTTGAGTTTTTTATCACGATCGCCTCAGCAAACCGGATAGCAGTTGTACTTCTTTCTTTGCTAATGATTTTGAAGGCATGAGAAATGTCAATGATGTGCCTGGTGTCGAGTAAATGCCGAGATATTGCACTGTTGAGAGCCCTGGTTCTTAGGAACATGCTCAGAAATGCAAACATGTACTCTTCTCTCGGTTCTTCCAATGTATGTGCTTTGGCATGTACATGTAAATTGGTAAATGCAGTTGGAGCTATTGAGAAAAGAGGACTTGTCGATTTTAGTTTGTTTGAGTGAGCAGATAGTTTCCCACACCGTTGTCAGTTTAGCTGCTGGTAAAACTTACGGATTTCGGTTGATGAAGTGGGGGGATTAGATAATGTTGATGATAAATTGAATGCAACAGAAAATTTCAACTTATAGAATACCAAATCAAAAGGATTATTAGTATCGTCCTCACTCAGCTCCTGATTAGGATACTAAACACAATCACTGGGAAGCTTTAAACTAAGATGAGATAACTGCCCAATGTCCACTAATTTTAGATGATTTATCAGTTGAAATCAGTCCGTGATGAAAACAGATTTCATATTTCAATTTATTTGTACAAACCGTATTGATTATGAAAACTAAATGGATTATAATTCCAACAGGTAACCTTTAAAGATGTTTTCAAACAATTACAGCTTTACGTCATCTTTTTTAATAACTTAACAACCAACGAAATTGATGTCTAACTATCATACTTGATATTTATCCACGATACAATATGCAGTTTGATATACTCCTAATAATCACTATCAAGTGTGAAATTCGTAAATTGATAATGAACGAAGATTTTCTCGGACCACTTTACAGTAGATGATCAATACTATCAAGTAACAACTCTTCAGAGAAATCAAACTGTAGTTTATGGTGCTTTTTAGCTGTAAAGATAGACTTGTTTAGTATATATAAGTTTATATGATTTCTATGTTCATCAGTATTTTCAAAATATTTGAATGTTTTATGTAAGATTTCATAAATATGATCATACTTCGTAATTTATTGAGGAGTGATGTATATTTTGATTGTTCAGCTTCAATACATGAGTTTTATGTTTAATCAATAAAATCGTCTACATATTCATTGTTATTCGTTTGTCTCGGAAATAATATTAGGTTTTTAACTTGTTTTTACTCATAAAACTGTTACTATTATTTAGATTAGTTGATTGAGATAACAATCAAAAGTCCCGTGGTCTGGGATAGTCATCGTGAAAGTGACGGCTTGCTTGAATATCCGGGCTACCTGTTTCTACCATCTAAATGTTTCAAAAAGTTTTCTGTTTTTTTATTTTGCTTTAACACCTCATTATGTCTAATAATCGCATAACCTATACAGGCGAGTTTATGAATAGCTTACTTTGTAACTGTATTAAAAATCATTACATGTGACATTACTAACGCGACTCTGCTTTTCTTATTACAGGGCAACAAAGTGTAAAAGTACTGGAAGAAGAGGAACAACTCCTACGTAAGCTGAACCTGCAGAACAATGAATAAAACTATTTTGTAATAAGTCTCCCGTTTTGTACTCGAACTGCGTCTTTCAATTTTAGATATATATCTGTTGTGTCAGTACACCACGTTCTTACTTCAGAAGCATTTACCGGTCTTGACTGTTGTGTTGTTGTTTCAGATCACTCCTGCTTCCAAGAGAACGCTAATATATAACTTGCTACAACGTCCTTTTGCTGTAAAAATTACAATAAAGTACAATAAGAGACATAGGGATGGTTGGCAATATGCATTAAAGAGAATGAACATTAACCAAATGTCAATTCCCGAGATGCTAAATTCTAACTGCCGATCACTAGTTAACAAGGTGAACTAGCTCCATTTCCTACCAAGTTAAAACCTGTGTCGTAATTGTGGTGTCATCGAAAACCAAGAATCTTGGTTAACTGATTTACAGGACGATTGCTTAGTATCACTACGTGACTTCAATATCTATCGTCAGGATCGATCAAGCAATAAAAAGAGGTATGGCGGCGGTGTAGTTACTTTTGTAAACGTGAACTGGTGTCGACCTACTTTTGCTTGTTTCAAGTTTTCAAATGACTTTATCGACTGTCTAACTTTGAGATGCCATCCAAAACACCTGAACAAATACAACTATTTTTATGTTACCAACATCTACATGACTTCAGACTGCACATCATCTGCGCTATCTGTCTTCGCTGATAAATTTACTGAATTCACCGTTACTGCCTTCAGTGGTTTACTTTCAACTGTATGTGGTGTTTTCAATTCATGTGACTTTAGCTTCCTTACATCACTAGATCACCAAAATGTAGTAGATTTTCCTACTCGTTTGGATGCTCATTTAGACTTCGTTTTCATTAATGATGCGAATACATATGTGACTCGTAAACGTGCTTCGTTGTCTAGCTGGGATCACTATATAATTCGTGTTCTACCTATAGTTTATGGAAAACACGAAAAGAATACACCCTTACACCAGACCAAAAAAGTCATATACAGAAATTACTCCGAAGAAAATATACAAAATCTGAAAAACATGTTTCGTACGACCAACTGGGAATTATTTACAGATGACTCAATAGAAAACACAACTGATGTTATCACCTGTTATCTTAAATTCTGTTTTGATATTTGCTGTCCTACCGAAACCTTCTTTTTAAGTTTTGATCGACTTACATCTCCACAACTAAAACGACTACGGAGGGTAAAAGAAAGGATGTACAAGGAGAAAAATACTATTAAAGTTCGTAAGTTAAATGGTCAAATAAACCAAAAGATTAGACGTCTCAACTCTGTGTTTACTCAAAAACTCCTATCTTGTAAAAGCCCTCCAAGTATGTGGAAGCTCTTTAAAGAAATTACAGGGGATAGGCAGACTAGAAGCGATAACCAGCTGAATGTTTGTGACTTAAATAAGTCCTTTATACGTCAGTCATCTGACATCATGCTCCCTATATCCAAGGGTCTGAAGAATAACTGTGTTCCCAGTTTTACTGAAAATGATGTCCGAAAATGTCTCCAGTCACTTAATTCATCCCAATGTTTAGGACCTGATGGTATCCCAAACCTCCTTTTTAAAAAATGTGCTGATGTTTTATGTTATCCATTAACGAATATCTTTAACAGATCCTTCTCAACTAATGTCTTACCGAAAATGTGGAGAAAGATAAAGATAATCCCTATACCAAAGTAAGGTTCTGGTGATAAAAATGCGAAATTTGGACCCATAGCAATAACTTTACCTTTCCTCAAAATAATGGAAAAGTTATTGATACTCCCATTTCAACCTGCAATAAAAGAGCACAGTGATCCGAATCAGTTTGCTTACAAATGCAAAAGAAGCACCTTAGATGCTGTTGCTGTTCTGCATCACAATATAGTGTTCGACTTACAAAAGGGTAAGAAGTATGTTTCGATGCGCTTCTCTGTAGTATACTTCTGCTTTTGATTCTATTCCAAGACACCTCTTACTTAGCAAGTTCATCAGCGTCAACACTGACGGCTGGATAACTAATTGGCTATGTTCTTACCTTTCTGGAAGAGAACAGTACACTGTGTTTGAAGGAAAGCGTTTAACGTCTCTACTGTCTGATGAAGGTGTGCCACAAAGAGCTGTTCTTCCACCCCTTCTTTTCTCTTTTTTTCTGCATGACCTGCCATCTTCCACAGAAAACACTTTTGTGAAATATGCGGACGACCTTACTGTATGTATGCCAATTCCTTCCTCTTTACATCCCATAGAAATGGACGAGTTTTTGTCTCGTATTGAATGATGGTCTCTTGGCAATGATCTCTCACTTAATCCATCTAAATATTAAGCTGTTAACTTTAGCCTGAGATATGGACAGCACCTACACACTATTTTCAGATCCCATAATGCTTGTGCCATTGGAGACTCCTTAATAAACACAGTGCCGAAGGTCAGATATCTTGGTGTTACTTTTTCCTCTGATCTTTCTTGATCTTCTCATGTTTTACTGCTATCGAAAATAAGGTTACCGTTTGACTTACTACATAAAGAGGCTGCATGTTTTTGGGATTACTCACCATTTACTCCTACATTTTGTCAATTCCTGCATATTATCTATTATTCTTTACTGTTATGCATTATTCTTTCCCGGGCTTTTGAGAAAAAATTTTGCTATACTGTGGAGAGTGCTGAAAGCAGTTATCAAGGTGTGTGGTGAATCCTTTGAGGTCATTATTAATATGGTTGTGGATAGACATCTTAAGTCTAGCAGACTCCTGACAAGTGTTAACTTATCAGATACTAACCATTCACTTCATTCATATCTTCCCCCTTGCATATCTTCTAGTAGAACGAGACGTCAATACATTAGAATCCATGCACTCAAGAAAAGGTATAAAAGTTCTATAATACCTTACCTAGCAAATATACTGTGTGATGAACAGGTTGTTAAAGTTAACCTAGCCAATAACCTGTATTCTTAAGTACGTCTCAAATTTGGTAAGTTGTGCTGAATCAGATTTTTTTCACCCTTTTTTTCATTTCTGTTTTTTTGGTAAAAAAAACTTGCTGAAATACCTCGTGCTGAGAGTTCTATATTGTACCAAAATATAACATTGAATAAACCCATTATTAATAATAAAGTTACGCTCCGAATTACAAGTCTTCTCCATTTTCACAATAATGAATGTGTATTCCTAATTTTGTTCATCTTAACTTACTGTCGTATTTAGATAGATGTCATAAAATAAAATTAGACTGCTTTATTCAGGAAATAATGCCTTTCTTAGTATAAATGAAGACGTAATCAATGTGAAACATTGAGTATTATGGTGCTTACTATCTGAAAAGTATTACATAAGACTTTTATTTCTCAATGTGAACAATGAAATAAAATAATCAAATCTACTTCAGTAATTCGTAGACTATGATAATAATAAGAAGGATTCTTGTTGCTAGGTATACAGTTCTATTTTCATTAACTATCAAATATAAATAATAAACAACATAAAAATTACAACTATGATTATTTATTATTTATTTTTTCTCTGAAATTGATAATTCACTTCGTAAACATCGAATCTCGTTACCATCAATACAAAGTTTGTATATTGGTGTATTTTGGTTCACATTTGTCAAGATAGATAATACACCTTTATGGTTCATTATTGAAAAAGTATATTCTTGTATATCTTCTTTAGATGTTTTCTGAAATATTAAAATAATATTATACTTGGGTAGTGAACAAAACACTAGTTGAGTAATTGAATGTATTTAAGCACAAATTACAGACTATCTCACAAAATTCTGATAACCATACAGCAAACAGTTAATTTGCAAATTAACAACCAATTGTCTCAATCTTCACTGTTCCTTCTGTAAATATCAACTCATCTTCTTTAATTCCATTTTTCATGCATTTTCCTACCAACTGCGCTTCATTTTAGTTCTTTCCTTATCGGTCTTCTGCCAAAATACATTCTATGTCTGACCATGGCCATATACTACTTATATGGATATAAGTAGACCACATTACACTAGTATTTGGTAGAAGTTTTAATTGATTTGTAAGACTGTATTATTTAAGAGTTATTTAAAGTTCTTCGATCAGTATGGATAAACAAAATGTATGTAGCATAGATTCAAGACAGTCTCTATCATTAATAATTTTTTGATACTAACAACCTTTAATTTGTAATTATGATTTAACATTTAGTCACTACTAATCATCATAAAAGTATTCTGTAACGCTACGTATTTCGGGTAAATACTTAGTAAACTCATTAAATGGTGAAATAATACAATTCTTGCTGAATATAATCCTTATAAGTTATCAATTTATAGTATATACTCTCTTTTATTCACAGTGCTCTCATCAATTTTACTTATAATAAAAAACATAAAATATAACTACTAAGCCAACTGTTTTACAATTTTAATAGAAACTGCACATTTTAATCAAAGGATCTTGATCGCCTTAGTGAGAATTTTCATTATTTAGAAAACAAAAGAAATCCGTTGGTTTAATAAAAGCATGAAGATGTTTCAGCAAGATGAATTTCATTTTCACAGTTGTTTTCTGAAACAGTACAATCGTAACTATAGTTAGTTTATTTGGTAATATATTTTGACGAAAACTTATAGAGAATGGCTTCCCACCCGGGTTCATTGATAACAATATAAAACCAAAATTTCAAGTCGACAGCACTCCCACATCTCCGAACAAAGTGTTTTTCTCGAACATTAAAATCAAGGGAGATACGGTATCTGAGATATTAAAGAAAAAAACATCTAGATCCCTAGGAAAGACATTTATTTAGGAGAGCTCCGAACTGTTTTCTCCAGCAAAAACCCATTCAGAGGAGTGTCAGTGATAAACTGTCACTTTGGGTCACCTCAATATGCATTTGTCAGTTTGATTACTCTTTTGGAGCATGTTATATTGGCCCTACAAAGTATTCACTTGGTAAACAAACATCAGAGGGTTGCAAATCAATTAGCAGCCCAGTCCTTGAACACATGGTCAACTCGGGTCACATCCCGTCACATGGATCGTCGTTCAAAATCCTTCACAAAATAATAAGAACTGACTCAGAAATGGTTTGAATGAAGAATTTGTGCACAGCTGAGACTACAGTAATTCACCATTTCAAGCTTGACCACTATTCACAAAAGAGTCATGTTCAATCTCTTATTTTCCAAAATCCTAACACCTCTTCAAATTTTAAAAATTGTAAGTGCTAACTATTAACTTATTCTCCTCCTCCTTTGTAAAACGGACAGTTATCTTTTGCTTTTATTCTATAGATTATTATTTCTTATTACTTCCGAAACCACTACACAAATTTATTTCAAGATAAGTTTTGATTACTTCGCTAAATGATGAAACCTATTTTATGTTCGATATTTGGAAGCTATAACTACATTGAAATAACACCCTTTCTGTTGTATCCCGTGGAGAACTATGAATGGTAACTTTGGGAACTATTTATGGACCAATATGATATTCATATTTCCTATTTTATAGTTGTTAAGTAACTAAACTATTCATATTCGTGTCCCTCTTATTATAAGCTTTATTTTGACCTATAGACTATTATTATGCAATTTACCATTCTTGAGTTATCCCCAGTCTATTGATTACTGTTCCCCCTATTCACAGCCACATTTGGCCAAATCTTGTACAAATGTTATTTTCTATTTTGTGGTGTGATGTGGTCTGTTTGGTTCTTATATAAACCCAGTATGTTTGTGAATAATGATTAATATTGCAGAGGCTGTTATTGGTGTTCTGTATTTAACTGGCTGGGCTAAGCAGATAGCAGAACTGATAAGTACTCAAGACTGATCATACAGCTTTTGTGTATCATCGGGCGATCAATAAATTCACTGCTCTCCAATTGGTGGTCTTATCACGTCATATATTTAACTGGGCACGCACATACGCACTCAATCGATATAACAACTGGGCATTGACACGTTATTAACACTTTCATTTATCAATTATTATATTCAGTACTTGAAATCCTTTGATAATCTTCATGGAATTATGCAACAACCCTTCATTTTCATTGACTTGCATCTGAATAAATTTGATTATTCTTGATAATTTTATAAAACTCTTCTATTTTACTATAGACTACTACATGTAGTAATTACTTATCATTTCGATTGTACAGCTTTCAAAAACGATATCATCGAAAGGAAAGTTTCCTTTACTGAAAACTCTTCATTAAAAAAAGATTTTGAGGACTATTTAAAAAGACCACTGGTATAAAAAAGTCTTTTTGTAAGTAGAGTCGAAAAGTGTGGGATTTGTATATTCATAGTAAATATTGACTTAGTGTTGTCAAAATATGTTGCACAGAACCTCTAAAAGTCACCATTAAGTATTATTCAGAAGTCATAAAATATTCACTATAGAGTTTTGAAGATCATTGGATTTTATCAAAATCATGCATCAACCTGGATGACCGTCCATTCTTCCACGTTTTTGGTGGTGATTTCACTTGGATCAGTTTATGGTTTTAATGAAAGTTGTAAAATGGTATGACTTGAGATCTTAATTTCATACAATACTCAGCCATTCTGTAACTAACAATATCAGTTTTCATGAGTATTAAAACTTTGTAAAATGTCGGCTAATACATCAATCCGTATACAATTGTAACAAACAAAGATATCTAATTGTATTATTATTATTAATAACAATTAAATTATTCTTACGTGAAGTTGTATTTGTTCATCGTTATTCCAAAATGTATGCGTGTCCTTACCTGTTCATTAAATCAACAAGTAATATATTTTTTTTATTTTGCTTATCAAGTAATCTAATATCTTCTATTCAAATCGTATATAATGAAATCAACTTCGACTTTTTCTAGATGTTATTTCATACAGTAAGACTTATGAAATTATTTTTCTCAACAAACCATACAGTAAGACGCCCAAGAAAAACGCTTGGACTAGATTGTTTAACGAAACGTTTGATTTACTTCAAATTCAATCGTCGAGATTCAACAAATACATTGTTTTTCCTCAATGTCTTACAATAACTCAGTGCCTAAATACTGTGAAACTATTGGTTCAAATTTAGACGAAAGTTCCTTTATAAAGCATATAGTAGCTCAGTCATAAACGAAATATGGAAAAGAAAAAAAATTTTAATTACTACCTTAGGTAAACTATATGATCACCGATTTAAAAGTATCCATTGTTCCATCTCTAAAACAACGAACAATCTGGTATTCATTTTTTAATAAGAAGAGTGAGTGCACTTTAGATTTATTTGAACAATGCTTATATTATCTGTATCATTTCATCAAGAAATCCATTTAAACAACACAGTTTGAAACACAGGTAAAAAGGCAATGTAGAAAATCTAGATTTCCCAATGTAAAGTTGAGTAAGGCTCGTTCAAAATATCACTAGAAACAACAAGTGCACTAGATGATATCGATTTTAATTTCAGCACAATGTGCACCAAGTCATCTTCATGAGTATGAATAAAACACACACTTTGACAAATTAAACAATAAAATCTGAACTCATTGATGATTGTCGGAATGACATACTTCAATTTGAAAATTTTCCACAACTTACATGACGAATATGGAACCAGTCATATATAGTTGCCATGCTAAATTGCATTACTAACGAGTAGTTTGAAGTTTTGTGATGAATTAATTTATGTAAAGCATTTTAAGACAAAACTCCGCCTGTGGCCCTTCTAGGGTTATTGCCTGCCCCAAAACTGAACAAACGAGGAGGGTTGAGGATGGAGTTATCAACCCTGCTGAGAAAGCTAACTAGAATATTCACACAAGCCCTTATTATCTCACTAACTGTTATCAGATAAGGTGGGTTTTATTGCTGGTTTAAAAGTAAAATGATAAATTGAAAACTAATACACGGTTCTCTTTAACAACATGGAAAGGGGAATAACACTGATCTCAGTAGAACAGAATTAATGCATTTAATTTTGTACGCCCACAACTACTACTTACAAGTTAATTAGTACCCTAATTTGGTTAAATAAAATAAAGCTGTAAAGTAGAAAAGTACTGAAAAATTATATAACCAGATGATTGAAACATGTAGATAATAATATGACTAAACAAGAGTCCCGTTACCACGGCAACAAAAGGTTTAATGCTATCCCGAAACACGTAACTTATATTTCATTCATTCAATAATTACTGCGTCAGGCAATTTAAGAAGGCTGGATCTTGGCTGTCTGTTACTAACTATGAATGAATTCAAATGATATACTTTGTGATTCATGTCAACGAAATTTTTAGAAATCTCACTCATAAACCGATTTGCTTTTTTGGATGGATCTTTCATAACAAATTTAACTAATCTAAGATAGGCTCTTGTTTTTTTTCGATGTAACTGTTTTGACAGATACCTTAAAGGTCGATCTGGTTAATAATAACATGTGGAATAGATCTGTCGAATTTTGGTTGTGCTAATGAACATATTATTCTATAAAACCTAGTAAAGTGTTAAGCTTTCGACTGATATCATTTACGGTTTTCCCCAAGCAACAAACTTCGAAAATATTCTATATGATTATCATTACATTATTATAAAATCTCATTACTACTAAAGATGAAACTTCATCAATCAACTTGAAGACTTAGAAGACAATTGTCAAATTAACTATAGAAAGAGTAAACTATAATTGACTGTATTTGCCAGGAAATATATTGAATAATCATATAAATTATCTACCTTGATGCTAATTTTTTCAATTTAATGGTTCTCAGTAAATTGAGTCTATTCTCGTTCAAAAGAGTATAAATTCATTTTAGAAGTAATTCAGTAGTAAATACTTGATTTAGTAATTCATAACTTTTAAAGTAAACATTACGAACTATAAATTTCATCAAATGAAATGCTTACAGTATGCCAAACTGAAATGATCTGAGCCCAAATTTACATTCCACACTATAACATTTTCTGATGGTTCATAACTCATTGACAGATTCTTTCCAAGACGAGCGCTAAACATACGTAAACAATATTAAACAGAAAATATATTAATTGTCACTGAATAGATAAGTACGACTGTCTGTTGTAATCCTTTATTTCTAAATTATTAGGTTACTGGAATAAAATATTTTTTTTATGAGAATAGCTTTGTCGATGAATCGATAACGGGAACTAGGCTATTCATTATCAAGTTAAATATATCCTCGATTTACGAATTATTAGTGATTTACTGAAAAAACAAGTTCAACTGTATGAGATTTATTGCCGTCTTTGATTTGTCATTATGAGCCATAGACGTATGATGGCTATATTGCAATACCAAAACTCAGGTTATTCTTTTTTCAATAAATTTTTTATGTAGATTCTCTTCAACAACTCAAAAAAGAGATAGCCGAGTGTTGTTATTTGTGTAACAGATCATTAAAATAAGATTAATCAATTTAATCAATAATGTCAGATGTCAATCATGTCTATACTCAAAATGAATGGAGTCAAAGGATTGTTAACGAGTAACACTTTTGAAGGAAAGACTAATACTTCACATTTAACAGAAAGATCAGTCGGAATGATGAATTTTGAAGAGTTATCAGATTTTTCTTATACATTTACACTAAAATGTTCATATTTTCCCGTGTATGTAGACACATGACATGGAAGAAACTAACGCTATTGATGCTTTAGCAAAAGACTATAGCTTACAACTGCAAATGTCTATTCAATTGATACTCTACTTTTTAACAATTTGTTAGAAAATGTTTGGTCAAATATGCAAACATTAATCTCTCTAGAATATCACGAATATAAAATCTTAATATACATATTCTAGTCAGTAAAAATACTCTTAATATAAATGAACATTGTTTCATACCAAATTAATTTCATCATTTTGCAGAAGCTTTTTCTATTTCCTATTTTAACCCTGAAGTATATGAATGTATAACACATACTTCTCATGAAATCCAGATTATGCTGAAGAAACGCTGTTTTTTTAGAATGACTAGATAAAATTATCAAAAATTAGTAGATGTGAGAAAGATTTGTAGATCAGAGGAATATCTCTTTATAGTGTGAGTATCTATGCGAATAGGTGACTATCATGGGGGATTTGTTTAATCATCTCCGACTGTAAATCGATTCATTTATACATATTATTAATATAACACTAGGAATCAGTAGTCTGTATGAACCAATTTAATATAATGGGATTGTATTCAAATCTAATGAGGATAGTATTCCACCAATAAGAGTGTTCAAGAAAAGGATCTACAAACATGATTTATTTTATTAAAAGCGAATTCTCAAGATCATTCTCATTGAAATATTATAGAGATAAAATCTAATTAAAATAGCCTTTTCGATAAAAAAAAAGAGTTATTTTACAGTCAGTGACTTATTAAACATATCCTTTCTAAAAAAAACCTAGATTATTAGCAAATTACTGCTTTTGTGTAGAAGTGAAGAACTACTAAATGTACACTTGATCTTATCGTGAAGAAAGACTAGATATTAAGAATACTAAATAAAGGAAAACTCACTTCTTAATAATAAGTCACGTTAAGGAAGTGAATTCATGAGGATCTCAAAAGTGGTTTGAAAACTATGTACTTCCAAGCCGTATTTAGGAACAAATAGTTAATTATATAACTGAATAGCATTTTCATCATTTCAAAGACAGACTTAAGTTGAGAAATATTAACTAATTATTTACAATGAAAATTTTAGTTTATGAGGTCGGTTATTTCTGAAATGTATCATTAGCAAACTATGATGCCTTAATTATTTTCATTCCTTGCATGTTTAAAGCTAGAAAAGTTCCATAACAGGCATAAATTTACTGCTACAGCTTTCAGTGTAAACTTGTATACCTTATCAAAATACATTATGTCTGTATCGCCTTACAGTGTATTTCAGAATTGTTTCTGATGATTTTTCTTAAATTAATTTTGGTAATAACTATAAAAATAGGAACGTTTAGTTTATTAATGTAAATCAGAAATACCTTTCCCAGCAAAAATGGATTACAAGCTAAGGCTGAAACATTATCTCAACTAGCATGGTAAGCAGAGATGGATAGTGGCTAGCAGTGGAATCCAAGACGCGCGTTTCGTCCTATTTGGGACTCGTCAGCTGGATGTACCTGCATCTCAAAGTTGATGTTCACTCTGGGATCGAACCCAGTACCGTTCGCTTCAAACGCCATCGCTTTATCCACTCGGCCACTGAGTCCTGATAGCCACTTGCTTGTGCGATGGGTCGAAGTTTAAATTCATTTAGTATTGTTTGTTTGAATCTTCCCATCGATGTGTTAGGACTGCAACTGGTCAGTCTCTAATTGGCATATGTGCATACTGTGCGTATTGCCTCGATATAACCTTAATTCACAAGCATGGTAAGCAGAGATGGAT
>NC_031502.1:36682191-36782246 GCF_000237925.1 Schistosoma mansoni | reverse complement strand
AAGATTCAAACAAACAATACTAAATGAATTATCTCAACTGTTTTGAATGAGTAAGAAACTATTACTTCGTTTAATGCTAAATTTGTATAGAAACAAGTTAATACAAATAATTACTGTAACTTTCTACATAAAATTATGCTTGGATTTTACTACTATAAGTTATCAGAACGAAGTGAGATAATGAATATTGTGTCTGTTACAATTTGTGGATAAAACATTTATTTTTTCCCTGTATAATAATTAACTTTATCAGAAGCTAATGATACGAATCATTTATCGATCTAAAAGTTGATTTGTTGTAGAACTAAATAAAACAATCATGAGGATAGGGAGCAGAGATAGATGGTAACTAGCAGTGCTATACAGAATGGGTGTTTCGTTCTATTTGGTATTCGTCAGCAAGATGGACCTGCATACTAGTGTTGATGTTTATTCCGGGACTCAGATCCACTACCGTTCGCTTCAAACTCCATCCCATTATCCCCTTAAGAGACTGATCAATTGAAGTCCTAAACATCGATGGAAAGATTTAAACAATCAATACAAAAATGAATTGTTAGGATAGTTTACATCTCACACTGACCTCAGTAGGCGAAAAACTATCATCAGACCGAATAAAACTCACAAACTATATGTACTGTAAATAGCGTTCCCCGACGCAGACATATATTCCATTCTATAGGATTTCTTTATGTCATCAAAGAATTATTTAAGAGTATTACAAATAGATAGAAAACTAAACTTTAACACATTTCAGTATCGCACTTCTTTAATATTATCAGAAGTTTTTTTTAAATTCGATTGAGCAATATGTATCCATTTATGTTCAGCATGGCTCTAGTTTATAACAACTTCAAATAAGTGATGCTCACAATTATAGTAAACATGACAATCTCTAACATTTAGTTCAAATTTATAAATTCTAAATCTTGTAGTGAAAAGAAATTTATTTTCGATGTTTATCTATTAATTCAGTCTAAATATTCCTAGCTCAATACACAATAATAAATGCAGGTGAAGACAGCCAGTATAGCGGCAGCGTTTATGGCAGTAGGCCTCGACATACACATCGGGAAAAGCAAGATATTGAATTTCAACACAGAGAATACCTACTCAATCATATTTGATGAAGAAACTCTGGAAGAGATTGAATCTTTCACGTACCTGGAAAGCATCATAGATGAGAAAGGAGAATCAAATTCAGACGTAAAGGTGAGTAGTGGCGAATCGAGGACCGCATTCTAACAGTTGAAGAACATATGGAACTCAAAACAACTCTCAACCAGCATTAAAGTCAGGATAATTCTATTGTACGGGGCTGCAACTTGGAGAACTACTATTACTACCATCAAAAAAGTACAGATATTCATAAAAAAACTATCTGCTCAAGATAATCCTGATCCGTCAACCGAATGCCATCATCAACAATCTACTGTGGAAAAGAAAAAACTGACTTCCAAGTGAAGAGGAAATTAGGTAAAGACGCCAGAGGTTGATAGGAAATACATTGCGGAAACCATCAAACTGCATCACGAAACAAGCGCTAGCTTGGAATCCTGAAGGTAAGGAATTCAAAGAAAAGAAGAAGACCAAGGAACACGTTGAACAGATATCAAAAGAATGAATACCAACTAGAAAGGATTGATCAGGATAGAGTCGGATGGATAATGCTAGTAGGCGACCTATGCCCCTTTACGAGGGGTAACAGGCGTAAGTAAGTAAATAATAAATACCTGACTGAAAAATGATTACGTAACAATGTCGGTAAACAAAGTCATTGTAAAATAACTGATTACATAAATATATATGTCTAACTATTCAACCCATCAAAAAATCGTTATATTTCTCATTATATAACCATACAATGAACGATATTCACAAACTGAAAATCGATAGATAAACAGTTTGACGTAACTGAATAATGGTTTGTTTGATTTTTTGTTGTTATTACAAAATTTATTTTAAAACAATGATCTAAGAAAAAAATCTTATGAATGTATCGAATAAAATATCGATTACTGTTACTATCACATCAAAGAAACTCAAGGTTTCACCAATTAAAACATAAGCATTAAGAAATCCATAGTAAAAATTTGATATTGAGATACAATTCATCATGTATTTTCTTCAGATATAATTTGTGAATAAAATAAACTGTAAGATATATTCACTTGTTGTTGTTTACTTCTATCCTATGCGGACTGCTTCGATATTGCCTGAAGTCACAAGCTGTGTAAGAAAGCATGAATAGTGGTTAGCAGTGGAAACCACGATGCTCGTTTCGTCCCATTTCGGATCGTCAGCCGGATGTATCTGTATCTCAGAGTTGGTGTTCACTCTGGGACTCGAACCCAGTACCGTTCGCTTCAAACGCCATCGAGTTATCCATTTAGCTACTGCCGCCTCGGTGGTCTATCGGTTAAGTGCTCTGGCACGAGACTGGTAGGTCCCGGGTTCGAATCTCGCGAGGTAGGATCGTGGATACGCACTGCTGAGGAGTCCCACGACAGGACAAAACGGCCGTCCAGTGCCTCCAAGTTTTCCATGGTGGTTTGGCTTCAATTAACTCATGATTTCAACCACAAAATCACTAAAATTTCCACAAAACCCCCTTCTGACTGTAAGATTTTTGTTTTCAATAATTGACATTAGATATAGAAACAGAAAAGACTGAATACCTGCATTCTGTCAACCTAGTACCTTAGTAGTTAGTATACTGCATCGATTATGAAATATTCATATATCTCTAAGTAAAATATGTTTAATAGAATTCAAAATTAGACAAAAAAGTCTTCAGAAAGGCAATCTAAATAAAATACATAAATTTGTTTGTACAGTATGTTTTTACATGAAATATACATTTTTTCGTTTCTCTAACCGTTGAAAAAGAAAATCTTGAATGTAACCACATTTTATTCATAGAAACTAGTCAAAATTGAAATTCATCATAAGTTATGTACAAGACCAAAGTTTGACGTGTCATTTTCTTGAAATTCACGTTCATTTATTTGGTTATTGTTTTTTTTGCTTTGAACGCAAATAACAATTTTCGTGTTATATTACGGTTATATCATAACTTTAAATACTTTTTTTTTAAACAAGAACATACCTAGTAACAATATGATTTTTTGATACACAAAAGTAGTAGACGAATTTATCATGTGAAACATAATATTGATAATGTACTAAGAAGACGAAGATTATCAGAACTATGTGATATATTAGCGCAATACATTTTAAACAATGTGATCACACATATATTTGTGAAGAACATCCAGTTTAGTTGACCTATTGTTTTTATATATAAATGTTTTTAACAAGTATATGTGTGATCAGATTGTTCAAAATGTATTGCGCTAATATATCACATAGTTCTGATAATCTTCGTCTTCTTATTACAGTATCGAAATTTATCAAAGGGACTAATTGCTTCAAAATTCATAATATCGATTTTCATAATTAAAATTATAAGTAAATTCTATATATTCATAAGAAAAGTCAACTGTCTAATAAACATATATGTATATATATACATACTAGCAAATACATGGACTTATTTATAGTCAAAGTTCAAATCAACTTACTGAGCCCTTTGTACTTTTGGCAATGGAGAACTTGTACTACTTACAATTTCTGAAGCTTTTTTCCCAACAGTAAAAATGATGGACATATTTGTTTTTTAGAAAACTTGGTTAATTAAATAATTGTAAACTTAAGAAAATATAAAATTTATGTTAAAAGAACATTATCAACATGAATTTATATAGAAGATGAATGTTATACTGTTCGTTTTATTATTCTAATTTATTTAACAGGGACTTAAGTTGTCATAACAACTGATCAAATGATTATTCATTGGTTTAATACTTCATCATTTCTTTAAATATAAACAATAGTTATACATAAAAAATAGTTTTATTATTGTTTTAATAGAAAGTACGTGTTATTGTTAACATACAAAGTAGGAAGACACATTAATACAGCTTAAGTATAAGAGATAAATATATTATATACAAGCGATAACTATGTGAATAATATTCTGTACATGACCTTTAATTTAATTCACTTATAAAATGGACATATTAACTAAATAGTAAGAATAATAGTAATGGTAATAATAATGATAATAATAATGATATCTAATTCAGTGTTTAAAGGAAATACAATCGAAATCAATAAAGAAGGTAGCACTTCTGACGGCTTCTAACCGTAATATAATTAGTTTAAACAAGAAGTAACATTTTCTTTAGACCACATGTTACGGTTAATATAACCTAAAAATACCTTGTAAAGACAGAAGTGAAGAATGACTCAATTTATCACTTCATTGGATATACTTCTTTTAGCTTAATATGAACAACAATCAAGCTGGTCATAGAAATCTTGACGGACTTTTTTCCTGTTCTATGCACTCATCATGAAGAATTATTTATAATGATGATATAAATACGAATAGTGAACAGATATACATATGAAATAATATACTTTAAACAGATACGGATAATAGCTAGTAGTAGAATACAGAATGGGCGTTTCGTACTATTTGGGACTCATCAGGTGAATGTACGTGCATACTAGAGTTGATGTTTATTCCATGACTCGAATCCAGTACCGTTCACTTTGAAAGTTATCATGTTATCCACTTAATTACTGAGTCCAGATAAACGCTGTTTGTGTAATGGGGTGAGAATGATTCAATTTAGACACTGATCGATTGCACTCCTATACAACAATGGTAAGATTTGGATAAACAATATATGAATCCAAAATATACTCTAGGTATCATTACCAAGTTTTGATTTGATAATTTTGAATAAATTGAGCACTGGGTAGATTGTTATAAATAAATAATATATTTGTAATATCCCAATGAGTAGAAAAATTAGATTTTCTGACGTTTCGTGACTCAGTGTAAGCCACTTCTTCAGAGAATAAATAAAAATCTAATTTTTCTACTCATTGGGATATTACTTACTTACTTACTTTACTTTCGCCTGTTACTCCCAATGGAGCGTAGGCCGCCGACCAGCTTTCTCCAACCCACTCTGTCCTGGGCCTTCTTTTCTAGTTCTATCCGATTTTCGTTCATTTTTCTCATGTCTGTTTCCATTTCTCAGCGTAATGTGTTCTTTGGTCTTCCTCTTCTCCTTTGACCTTCAGGATTCCATGTGAGGGCTTGTCTTGTGACCCAATTGGGTGATTTCCTCAAAGTGTGCCCAATCCACTTCCAGCGCTTCCTCCTGATTTCTTCCTCCACTGGATGGAATCTGGTTTGTTGTCTCCCACAGTAACTTGTTGCTGATAGTGTCTGGCCATCGGATCCGAAGTATCTTGCGCAGACAACTGTAAATAAACACTTGTATCTTCTGGATAATGGCTTTCGTAGTTCTCCACGTCTCTGCTCCATACAATAGAACTGTCTTCACATTTGTATTGAAAATTCTAACCTTGGTGTTGGTTGACAATTGTTTTGAGCTCCAGATGTTTTTCAGTCGTAGGTGTGCCGCTCTTACTTTGCCGATCCGCGCCCTCACATCTGCATCTGATCCACCGTGTTCATCAATGATGCTGCCCAGATATGTGAAGGTTTCCACATCTTCCAAAGCTTCTCCGTCAAGTGTAACTTGATTGGTGCATATTGTATTGTATCGGAGAGTCTTGTTTTTCCCTTTGTTTATATTGAGACCTACTGTTGCTGAGGCTGCTGCTACACTGGTCGTTTTCCCCTGCATTTGTTGTTGCGTTTGTGATAGAAGAGCCAGATCATCCGCGAAGTCTAAATCGTCAAGCTGCATCCTGTCTGTCCACTGTATCCCGTGCATTCCTCCAGATGTTGACGTCTTCATGATCCAGTCGATCACCAGGAGAAAGAGAAAGGGTGAGAGTAAGCAACCTTGCCTTACACCGGTCTTTACTTCAAACGAGTCGGTGAGTTGTCCTCCGTGGACGATTTAGCAGTTTAGTCCATCATAGGAGTTCCGTATGATATTGACTATCTTCTCAGGCACGCCGTAGTGTCGAAGAAGCCTCCATAGTGTCGTACTGTCCACGCTATCAAACGCCTTCTCGTAGTCGATGAAATTGATGTAGAGTGATGAATTCCATTCGATTGATTGTTCCACAATGATACGTAGAGTTGCTATTTGATCTGTGCACGACCTATCCTTACGAAATCCAGCTTGTTGATCTCGAAGTTGGGCGTCCACGGAATCCTTCATCCTGTTTAACAATACTCTGTTGAAGACTTTTCCTGGTATTGAGAGAAGAGTGATGCCCCTGTAGTTGTCGCACTTGCTCAGATCGCCTTTCTTTGGTATCTTGATCAGAAGTCCTTTTTTCCAGTCTGTTGGTACATGTTCTTCGTCCCAAATCTTACTGAAGAGGATGTGTAGTATCTTGGCAGTTGCTGCTACATTTGCTTTCAGTGCCTCTGCCGGGATGTTGTCTGGTCCCGCTGCTTTGCCGCTCTTGATTTGTCTAATGGCCATGCTGATCTCTTCAATTGTTGGTGGGCCAACATCGATTGGGAGGTCTGTGGGTGCTGCTTCGATGTTGGGTGGGTTCAGTGGAGCTGGTCGATTTAAGAGTTCTTTGAAGTGTTCTACCCACCTGTTTCGTTGTTCTTCAATGTCGGTGATTACTTTGCCTTCCTTGCTTTTCACTGGTCTTTCTGGCTTACGGTAATTTCCAGCAAGTTTCTTTGTTGTATCATACAGTTGTCTCATGTTTCCCTCTCTTGCAGCCTTTTCCGCTGTCATTGCTAAATCTTCCACATATTTACGTTTGTCGGTTCTGATGCTCCTCTTCACTTGCTTGTTTGCCTCTGTGTATTCGGCTTGTGCCTTGGCTTTTTCCGCTCTGGTTCGGCTGATATTGATTGCTGCCTTCTTGTTCCTCCTTTCTTCAATTGTATCCAGTGTACCAACAGTGATCCATTCCTTGTGATGGTGCTTCTTTTGGCCCAGAACCTCTTGACATGTTGAAACGATTGCCTCCTTGATACCTTTCCAGTTGCTCTCCATGTTAGTCCCCTCTCCATTGAGTAGATCATGAAAGGCCTGGAACCTGTTGCTGAGGGCTATGTTGAATTTGTTGAGTTTGTCAGCATCTCGAAGAAAGGCCGTATTAAACTTTTGTGATGTTGTCCGCGCCGTTGTCCAGTGCTTCTTGAGTTTTAGTTTCATCTTGGCGACCAGCAAATGATGATCGGATGCTATATCAGCTCCTCTTCTGGTTCTCACATCCTCCATCGTCCTCCTGAACTTTTTGTTGATGCAGATATGGTCGATTTGATTCTGTGTAATGTGATCCGGTGAAATCCAAGTGGCTTTGTGTGTGCTTTTGTGTGGGAATATGGTGCCACCTATGACCAGTTTATTGAAGGCACATAGGTTTGCAAATCTCTCACCATTTTCGTTCCTTTCTCCCAGTTCATGTTGTCCCATGACGTCTTCGTATCCAGTGTTGTCCTTTCCAACCTTGGCATTGAAATCTCCCATCAGAATGGTCAGATCCTTGGTTGGGCACTTCTCGAAGATCGACTGCAGCCTATCGTAGAATTGGCCTTTAGCGTCTTCATCGTAGTCGTTGGTAGGCGCATAGCATTGGATGACGTTCATTGTAATGCCCTCTCTCTTTGTTTTTGAGGAGGCTTTGATGATCCTTGGTCCATGAGATTCCCATCCAATAAGTGCATTTTGTGCTTTTCTGGACAGCATCAATGCAACTCCTTGTGTATGTGGGGCATTTTCTTCTTCATAACGGGAGTATAACAGAAGTTCTCCTGAAGACAGTCGTGAGGTCATGAGGCGTCATAATTATTCCTTCAACTCCCAAGGGCAGAGTTTAAATGGTTTGAATTATTTTTTTCTGGTTAGCGTTTTTTTAGCGAGTTAGCTTTTCTACGGGATGGAGTCGCTAACCCCATGCCCAACCCTCCTCCTTTACCCTGGCTTGGGACCGGCAGTAACCCCCAGAGGAGCTACAGGCGGAGTTCATTGGGATATTACAAATATATTATTTATTTATAAAAATATACTCTCTTTAATCTTCACATTAATTTAAACGTCAAGTGAGTTTTGAAAAGTAATATTCAATTGGGATCATGAAGCGATCAATGTTAGACCATCATTAAGACCCTGAAAGCGATGGACGGTCATCTTATCCTTGTGTGGGACTCCTCAGCAGTGCACATCCTCGATCCTGCATGTGGAACTCAAACAGAGGACCTTCGGCTCGAAGCTAACGTTTAATCTCCACAACCTTATTTATTCTCTGATTTTACTCTTAAGAGGTTACATCACATCAATTTTTAACTTACTGGCTAATCTCTGTAGAAAGTCTTGTCTTGAGAAGTTTATGTTATTAAATGGTTGCCTCATGAAATCCTTTCGTAGGTGTGCTCTCTTACTCATCTATTCAGAAACTACTAGTACCTAAAACCTCTGAGCATAGTATTCAGAACTTATTTCAGATGAAACAACGTTGTCACTAATGTAAAATATCCTCCATCATATTAAGAAGACTGTCGAAAATAGTGATCCAGTGATGGTTAGGCCACGTGTTACGTATGCCTGAACACCGATTACCACGACGCGCTATGCTTACTAGTGTAGGAGGTGGTTGGAAAAGAGTTAGAGGCGGCCAAACCAAAACGTGGCATCAGTGCTTGAAGTCACTAACTTATAGTCTGAGCCATGTTGGTAGATGCATACTACCTGGTTGGGGTCCGCGTGACTATCGTAACCAATGGTTGGAGACTCTGGGTGACATGGCTGAGAATCGATCACAATGGCGTAGGTGTATACACTCTTTATCCTCCCTTAAACCTTAAGATTAAAATTGCTTCCTAACTTTCTTCCTTCCTATTCTATATCCTTATATACAACCTATGTTTTATTTACTACCACCAATAAATTAACTATTTCTATGAATCCGGTGTTCATCTTCTGTGCTAACGAGATATGGCAACTTGGACCGATGCATATGTGTGCCAGGTCCTACGTTGTAGCTGACTGACTGACTTTAAGAACCAGGCTGGTTTTCAACCACTTTGAGAATTTATTGAGCATACCTGCATCCCCTAACAAATACTTCAAGATGTGAAACGTACAGTAATTACATTTCTTGATATTCAGAATAACCATGATTAGTTAGACAGAACTATACTGTGGAATGTATTTTATATGCAAAGAATGTGTCAGAGAATATTAGCATAACATTAAAATTTATTTGCAATAGCACCTCAGGGAGAAGGACCTGATACAACCATCTGTCTTCCTGGTTTAAAATGTCCAGCTCAAAATTATTATTTCTTCTTGAGGTATCAATCGATGGCATTCTTTAAACAAATTTGAACGAAGTTTGTGATGATAATTACTCAAGTTTGTTGCCCGAAGTAACAATTTTGATTTTGAATCTGCGGATTTAATAATATCTCTATGCACTCGATTACGATCCATGAGTATGATACATACTTCTCAAAATTTAAATAAAAAGCCATTAAAAGCCTGTGCTTGCACTCACTTCTCATAGTGGGATGTTAGAAGTATTCAAAGATTCTTGTGAATGCCGGTCGTAGGAAAGACAATAATATTCACACGAAAAGGAAGGCACGTTTAGCAAAATCATTAATTTCTTTTAGTTGTAGACGTTTGGTTGCACAGTGTACCCAAGCATTTTTGTTCCATACTTCTGGAACCTAGTCTATCCAAGCTGATTTTAACCAATGACTCTCTATTCGAACAACCGTTTCTCAGAAGGAGCGTTTACTCTCATCGATAACATAATGTAAATATTTTGAGATATAGGGCCTTGTGTTTCAGAAATAGTGACGACGATAATTCATTGAGTTTTACCGTCTTAAAACACTGTTTTTGGTCTCAGCCGTACTTTTTGTGAATCAGCTCCCGTAGTATGCATTGTTTAATGATGTTGAGAATGAGAATAAAAAATGATCTGACAGTTTAATATAGCGATCGTGAAATCAAATAAGGGTGTATTTGAATGTCGTTCACTGTTTTATTCTGACCCTGTGGACAGGATTCTAAATATTAAAGTACATGAGCCTAGAATGTCACCGTGATCTCAAAGGGATCTCAAAAATAACCAAACCCATTTGTAAAGTGATGTAAGTAAAAAGCGAACTGAATATTTGTTCAACAATCACTGTCTTACACTGGTTCTGTAATTGATCTCACTTTGTTATATGATGTCCTCACTTAGGACGAAATTCAATCATAAATCTAATCTAAATCTAATCTAATGAATACTGAAGTCACTATAGTTAAATTTTGTTAATATAATACCAACATTAGTGAAAATGATCATTATCTCAATTCATTTATACTTAATTGTAGTCACATTTGTTGAAGAAATGTTTCATAATGATAACTTATCCCTATAAATAATAAACATTTATACGTATGTTCAGGGAGTCTTCTTTTAAGAAATTTAAGGCAATTAGTCCTTAAGACAACGTCTTCTTATTACACTATCGAAATATATACGTACACTTGATTTTTAAAAAAAAACGCTTTGGGCAACATTTACGTCAATGCAAACCTCATTAATTTTCAAAACAAAAATATTCCTTTCAATCGATTCATCAAAGACTTTATTATCGACCTCTCATGACTAGAAATGACTCATTGGTAGTTTTGGTTTTAAAATATAGTTTTTCAAGTTTTTCTTTAAAAACTATGCAATATAGTCATTAGTCTAATTGAAATGAACCTATATTACTCAACCATAAGTATAAAAAATGTCTTAGATGATTGTTCACTTACTTTACTTACTATCTTGAAAGAAAAGAATGTTTAGTCCAAATATATGAAGATTTCTTTATATCTAATACTAACTCACTTATATGTAAACAAATTAGTTATGTTAAAAATTAGTAACTATCATCTTTTGGCATATTAACAAAATAACCAATCAATGTGTTGGTTACCCCCCCCTCCTCGTTTAAAATTAAAAATGTAATGAATTCGATGAGTGATAATCACCTGAATCCAATATTTATTCAATCAACTGAATTAGATTATTCATTAACTTATAATGGACAAGTATGATTTAGATGAGATTACATTAGAATCCGATAAAAAATGGAAAAATATATTTGGAAAATTTAATATAAGTTTTAGAAAATCTAAAATAAATACAAATCTTTATATTAATGAAAATGATGATAAACAAAATACAAATGATAGATTTTCCAAACGATTTAATAAATCATTCAGAGAATCTAAATGGAAGACAAAAGATTATTTTACTTCATTAAAATGTAACAAAGAAATTGAAGAAAAGAATAAACAGTAAGTTGAATAATTTATTTCTTAATTATTATATTAATTGGAATTCTGTGAAGTTTGACTTGTGAAACTTCATCAGTTAAGATGGCTGGGACACGTGTTACGTATGCCCAACCAACGACTACCCCGACATGCAATGTTTTATGGTGTAGGAGTAGGTTGAAAGAAAGCTAGGGTCGGCCAGACCAAAACTTGGCACAAATCCATGAAGTCACTGGCAAGTGAACTGCCTGGTTGGGATCCGCGAGATAATAGCAATCGATGGTTAGAGACCTTGAATGACATGGCTCAAAATAGTTTGCAATGGCGAAGGTGCATCCACTTTCTGTGTTCTACCAAATCCTAATCTTCTGAATTCTTCATGTCTCTATCTTTTTCTCTTTCCAAATTTATTTCACCGTATTATACTCCTTCAATAACATCTTCAAACCCTTATCTTTCACATAATACTTATACTCTTACTACTTCTACCACTATGGGATTTGAATGGACAACTGCATCTCTGTGCTAATGTGGTATGGCAACTCGAACTGATGTACGTACGTACGAAGTTCTACGTTATGACTGACTGACTTATTATGTAACTTCGACACCTTTAATTCACACATTATAAACACCTAATCTATCAGTTTTTGTCATTCGTTTTTCGCAAAATTTGCACTGTCCGGTCGTAATTGTTGGGAGCTATGACGCGTTTTGCCTCCCTGAGGATCCTTTTCACTACGAAATCGACCCTAACTCTTCTGAAACCCCTCGCACCATGTAAGCTTACTATCCTCAGCTTTAACGCAAATCCTGAAACAGGTGTATTTAGGACATTAAAAATTTTGCCTGTCTTCACATGTTACCCTAAACTTCTATCAAATATGGTAAATCGATCGTTTTAACAATGTTGACTATAGGTATATGATATAGACTATTTATCCAAGACTACTAAGTAAAGCCAAGAACTTTCTTCTTGTAGTACTCATGGGCTTTTTGTTCTGCTATTTACATCTGGAAAAATGTATAAATCCCTTTTTTAGAATATTTAAGCCATGATTTTTAAATAAAGGATTACCATAATCTAACTATATTTCATCTAATGAGATCACGAACTGATCAATATTAGACCATCATTAGAAACTTGGAAGCAATGGACGGCCGTTTCGTCCCAGTATGAGACTCCTCAACAATGCGCACCCCACGATTGCACACGCGGGACTCAAACTTTGGGCCTTCTGTCTCGCACGCGAACGCTTAAACTTTAGACCACTGAGCAATCATCCAACGGTGTTAATTTCTAACTTCAACCAATCCACGAAATTGCATAATCTTCCTCCATCGTCTTCAATGATTAACTGCCTCACAACAAACACGGATGAACTCCACTAGTCACGACTTCTTACTAGGACTCCAGGAAATCCATCTTCAAGTTAGTCTTTAGTGAGCACATGATAATTATCTGTATAAGATTGTAGAGATTGTCAAGTTTTTTAATTGAGATCATGAACTGATCAATATTATAGTATATTCTAAATATTAGTCAGCCAAAAAGACACAAGGAATAAGCCTACCAGTCAACTTTTGTAACATTCATAAATTCATATCATGAACTTTTGGAAGCTAATCGGAAAACAGCACAAAAGTTATAGATGATATCAGTTAAGTTAGAATGCAAGAAATTTAGAAATTAATCAAACTGGTAAACAACAAAAGTGCAAATATCTCACTTTAAATATCATATCATGCAATTAAAGAACAATAAAATAACCATTATTTTAATACCATTTGGTTATTTTCTCAGAAACATTTACTTGTAAATTAATAAAATAAGAATTCACCTTATTTATGTACTAGAAAAAAGCAATGAACTTTTATTCGCGTTTATCAATAGAGTAGCCATAATATTGACTTTTAACTATTTTAACGTAAAAACTTTCTACATTGTTGAAAGTGATCTAACATAATGGGCAATAATCTTAATCATTGCATGTTTCTTCTCATTTTCTATCATGAATATTAAGACTAAAATCCATTGGATTTCCTGAATATGTTTCAAAGTTTCCCTACTGATGACCGATGCCATAATTTAACACGAAATCTATTCCAATTTAGTTTTCTTTTCAGCTTCAATTGTTTATTTTTTTTCTAAAGTCTATTTTATTCGTCAAACAAAACTAGAAAATAAGATTCTTTGAATGAGCCTAGTTGATATCACTTTGCAGGATAATTATATCTTCATCTAATCTTAACTTAATACTTTAGACAGTAGCAGACGTAAGTCGGTTCAACCAGTTCGAATCCTACCCTACCAGTTTTCTCGTGATTTATCGGAAATGTTAGACTAGTGAGTTTTTCATTCGTTTGTTTCAGAATACAGTTGTTTTGTGGGTACTTAAATTCGAAGTCTATTTCCTTTATACACTACTTGATCTTCCTATTACTAAAATCTAGTCCAAATACAATCTACTTTTGATTATATAATTACTACCGGATAATTTAAAGTACATTCATGCAAAAATATGTTTTTCACAGACGCTTTTTATAACACTAACAAAATAGAAGTATTCAATTATCTTTTTAGAATTCCTGATAGTTCAAAATATTCACTTTGTAATAAGTCCATTAATTTTATAGATTCAGTTGTGAAAAGCCTGAGTCATGCAAAGAGACAAATTCAATGAACTATAATCCATGCTTTCAACGTACATCTCAAAATCGGTTTTATAGTAGTATGTATAACCGCAAGTGCACCACTGCATTAGTACAAAATTCAAAATATTTATTTGGATCTCAAGAAATATCGCCAAAGACCAAGGTAAGAGGATGTACATTTTATTTACAAGTTAAAATTTAACTGTAATGTCAAGACAAAGTACTTGATGATTTGACTAACCTAATAAATTGCAGCTAGTACACATGCCTTTAATGTAATGATTATAGATTGAAGTTTTTCGTACTATATGGGGCCGATACTATGTCAAGCCTACACAGCTTATTCTAGCTTCTGGATAGATCAGTCTATTCATTCTTCTCATAGCACATTTTTACCCTGTGACTTATTCGCTTAATAATCCTGACTTTTTTATATGATGGTATGTGTGATAATTACTTACCATACTCATTGTGTGTCTGTAACTTATTTTTGTTCCACTATCAATGTCGATTCACGATTAGCTAAATTGAGTTGGCTCACACTCACTCTCCACTGAGCGTCGTTTCGCTTTGCTCCCTCATATTCACTTTCTTCGCTTCGTTTCTGCGATCGTTTGTTTAGATCAACAATTGTACGAAATATGCGTATTCGAAATTCATTGTCGTACTTGACTTATTTAACTCCGTTATTCATTAATACGAGTTAAGTCGATGATCATATATGAGGGTGGCAAGGTTGTATATTTCGACAGCAATCATTCAAAAACGATCATTCGTCCGATCTAACTGGAGTCAGATATAGGGCCACAAATGTACGACACTGTACTTGGTTATTGAATTGTGTGATGTTTCGATAATTTATAGTATCAACTGGTAATGTATGGTGTAAATTTAACAGGTACACTAATACCATACTGACATTGCTTAGCATAGTTTTAATTTGTGAAATAAAAGTCCATAAATTCATGACATTTTATTCATCGGTTATAATATACTGAATATCAGAACTCGTTCAATTAATAGATGGCCTTTCCTTGATTCACAGATTACAATTTTGAATGATGTACTCTGCCTTAAACTTCGGCAATTTTTGTTGGATTATTAATCTGGATTTATAATTGTAGAACCTGATGAGAAATTATTGAAAAGAATATTCTTCGTTCATATAATTGTGTTTTATGAAATAACATAATTTGGTTTCCCTATGGATGGGTCAACACTCCAATAAATGACTCTATTTTTGAATACTGTAATTTAGATAGATATAAAATAACAGATTATATAAACAACTTGCTTTGATGAAAGCGTTAGTCAATTGAAGCTAGACCACCAGGGAAAGCCTGGAAGCACTGGACAGCAGTAAGTTTTGAATTTCTTCAGTATAAGCTTAAATTTAAATCAAGAAAGATATTTAAGTTGATTTTCATGAATTACAGTATACAGGCGCAACTCAACCAACTAACGAATCAGATAACTTTTCTTAAGCTTCCTAAATTGAAGTATAAATGGTCTAATGAGTACCCACTGAATATCATAAAAATGCAAATCAAACTACAATGTTCTATAATTTAGAAATTTACATTCACTAGAGTTATCGCTATTATTTTTTTATTAAAACTATATTCATGATTGTATAGCATCTGATTACAGACCCTACCTGGTAAAGAAATAATTTATAAATAATCTTAATATCATAAATGCTTTTCACTTATATATACCATGCAATATTTTGTTCAGCTAGCTCAATATGATGTGAATATGGAATTAATGAATAAATTCCGAAGACTTGAAATACGTGAGTTGGAAAAAGAACCAGTTAAACGAATAAAAGAATCTAGAACTTCAGAAAAATGTATACAAACATCACTAATCGAAGAGCAGACCACATCAAATGAGGTATGATATTACTATTGTTAAATATTTCTTGTTCTAATAGAAATTAAAATACTACAAGAAGTGCACTCATTGGAAAGTTTTGAAATATAACTGTATAGGTTGCGCTTATTTCCGAATGTTACTAAATAGTGTGATTACCAGGCACAATCAAGTCCTGATGGATCTAATGCAATGCATTCATTGCACATAAATATACGCCGTTAAATAAGTAAATACTACTTTCCATGGTCATCTGCTTTTGTGTTTGTTCTTCCTACTATATTAATGGTTTCGATTGTTAACTAATATTTTAAACTTTAAAACGTTCATTGTTATAAAATCTGAGGCGCTTCGGTTACTTTTCGAATAGAAGTATACTGAATGATCTAGCATGTAATTTTGTACCAACTCGAAACGTGCTCCCATACAAGAAAAGGTTAAAGCACGACTTGGTGAACAAGTTGAAAATTGATTGTAATATTGACTAAAATTCAACTAACATTATGTCATAAAGTGAATTAATCCATGGAAAATACTGAATGTCGAATTTCATATGATCAAATTAATATCTTATATAAATAGCATACGTAAGTATATATATAAGAGTTGCAATTATACTAAAAATATTTTTACCATGTTATCATTTATATGGCAAATATTCAAACTTAAATCTAGCTTAATTTTTAAGAAATCTCTGGAATCCAACCTACGAATTATAACCCATTTAAGATTTGCTTAAAACTTTGGTTTATATTTGGTAATAAGTTCATATTCAATGAAAATTAGTTTCTCGAAGTTTCAAGGTTTATTCCTTTTTGTTTCAAGGAAATGAAAGACGTTACTAGCGAGCCATCACCATCTTCACAGTACTCTTCTGGTTACGTGTCAGAAGTAACAAATTTATTGAGTTCCCCAAATTCTCTTGGAACACCTGAAGTTGTAGAAAAAAACAATGAAAGTTTTGTGAGTACTCCAAATAAACATCATGACGTTGAACTGCTTACAACTCCAATAAATAAGTCTAACCAGCCTTTCGATAACGGATGTTTCAAAATACCACCACCGCCGCCACCACCACCTCCGCCCCCACCTCCACCTATGTTCCGGCCACTCACATCAGCTTCAAACTCTCTGGCCCCCACTGTACCTGGTTAGTGTTATTTAATACATTTGTTGTTCTGCAGGTTTTTATGAGATGACATTGTATAGTATAATGTGTTGGCACATTTTTCTGAGTATATCTGCCTAAAATACTTAAATCGAACTTGTGATAAACTTTCACTTCTTCAGTAAACAAATGAGCATTTCATATTTTAAATTTCTATGGATAAATATGAAGTATTCATCTAAGTTTAGCACTGTCTACTTTTGTAATAATAGTAGTAGTAGTGGTAGTGGTATACCAATATTTTGAAAGTAATCAACCTTTCAATTTATAGTCTTTTCATAATTGTATTTATCTGCGGTTTTAAGTTTAGATCCTTGGATATCAATTTGTAATCGCATGTTTGTTTTGCAGTAAAATAAATATAAACATGACTCGACATTAAATCAACTCACACCTACTTTGTGTTTCAAAGTGTATTATATTCAAACATCAGAAAAGTATGTTATCTTATGACTATATGTTACCATAGTTTTTTGTGGTTAACAGAATTTTACAAAAGTGACAAAAATATGAGAAGAGATTAACTTTTTTTGGAAAGTGAATGATTTTGAACTGGTTTAATTTTATATTGATATATCCTTCGAAAGGCATCATAATTAGGTTACAAGTGTAGTATGGTTTGTCAGTAAAATGTTCTTAGATCTTAAAGTATTAGCTATTTATTTTTGAAAAGATTCGTTTAAGGTTTTTTCAATCTTATAGCATTAGATGTTTTGAATTGTACCATGTATAGCTACTTCCCTTTTGAAGTGTTTTTAAGGTTGGCCCTTTTAGTCCTTTAGGTATTGTCAAACGTCTTTGACCTAAATTTAGAAATCCTCTCACTAACAGCAATATACTAAATGTTTACAACGTTTAATTTATGTTTCTTTAGAAATTTATTTGCATGGGTTAACTGTCTTGACTTTTTTTCATTTACTCACAGTTTTGGTCGGTTCAAAATAGGTATTCAGTTTAACTCATTTATTCATATTGTGATTCTGCTTGATGACGTAATAGGAGTGAAATGTTTGCCTGAACCATATGACATAATGTTGTAATACGTTTTGAGTAGTAATCTAATCATACATTAACCTGTTAAGATATTGATATGAGAAATAAAAAGGTCAGCCCAAGTCAAGTATAAGTAAAACAATAATATTATGAAAAAATATACATCAGATTGCACACTCCGGGTCATTCATAAAAAGGATGTTTTTAGTCAATTTTGTTGACTTGTTTCAATAAATATTCGTCACCTACATTCATCAGATACTTGGATTTGGTTTGAATCTACAATATTTTGGTACAAATTAAATCATCATTAATTACATATTATGATTACACAGCAATATATTTGTGTGAATACAAACACAATGGGTTGTGATGTAATCATTTATGTAATATTTGAATCCCGGATATCCTTTGCTTAAGTCTAGTATCTTTAATGATATTTTCTTGTTAAAATACAAATGCAAGCATGGTTTCTTTAGAATATCACACGGTTCAGGTAAGTTTTTTTCAGCGAAAGGAATATATGGTGAACATTATCCATGTACTGATTTCATATCTGTCGATTAAACACTAGTAACATGCGTAGAAATATTATTATTGTTCAGCCTTTTATCCACTTTGAAATTGCTGGGTTAAGGTGAAGTTTCGTTCTCTGATCAGGATGCTTTGGCCGTAGACCTTCCATTGTTCTTCTAAACAACATCATAAGCACAAATTTCAGGTAGAAGTGAAGTGTATGAATATCCTCACATATGTCTCATAGCTTGTCCCATAGACCTCAACCTTCGTTGGGTAGCCATCCTTGGATGTACTAATAACCAGTACAAACACAGAAAAACTGAAGACTCAAGTATGTCGGTGTCCAGACCTCATAGATCAAATAACAAACTACAGTAGCGACAACTCAATAGCTCACAAAATTAACTGCGTACAAACGTTATTCAACAGGGCAAGGACACAGTGTGACACACTTGCGGAGCAGGAAAATGAAGAAAAGTATTTAAAGACTATCTTCCAGAAGAATGGCTACCCAATCAAGTCCATCAAAAAATATCAGCCAAACGCATCGGAAGGAATAAAATAAAGTACAAAAATCAACAAACGGATCATCCTATCATATATAAAAGACATCAGAAACTACTATGAGATTATTGAAGCTTTTTGAAATAGGTGTAGCACATAAACCATCAAAATCACTTCAATTAATCATATGCAAACCAAAGGACGAAATGACAAAAGAAGAAAAACCGAACATCATCCACAAAATAAGTTGTTTCAACTGCGAAAAACACTACATCGGACAAAGTGGACCTCTCCTTCATCTTCTCCTGCATGAGCATCAAGATCTGGGATGGAGGGAATCCTAAAAACACCAAAGAATTTTTAGAAGCCTGACACTCAGGTCAATCAGCAATCAACAAACACATTAAAGTTGATCCAATTTTTCAACCAATAATAAAAATCACGGACAAATATAAGACCAAGAATCAAATCAATGAGAGATACAATCAAAATAAAGAAGTAGGCAATGACAGGTTAAAAACTAACAATAACCAATCAAGATTGAGGTCTGTAGGGCAAGCTATGAGGCATATGTGAGGATATTCATACACTTCAATTCTACCTGAAGTTTGTGCTGATGATGTTGTTTAGAAGAACAAGGTTCACAACCAAACCATCCCGATCAGAGAACGAAACTACAACTAAATCATTCACCTGAGCTATAAACCTTTACCACCTCACGTATCTGGGTCTTCAGATAGATATTTTCATGTCACTTTCTCTCAGTATACTTCATTTTTTAATTTCTCTAATTATTATGAAATTAAATTACACACCATAAAAATTCCATCGACTTTACGTTGACCATTAAAGTTGTTTCCTACTAATGAAATCATATTCTTTATGTTTGGTCCTTCTTGCAATAATTGACGTAAATATTGCTTCGATTTCTTTCCAATTTAAATGGTAATTGATTCATACATCGTGTGAGATTAAGAAACCATAAATGTTTCGGCCACTATGATTCATACATAATTTTAACAGTGTATGGCATTATGTTAACGACAATTTTCATTTTATTTCTCAGAATCGCCGATGCCGTACAATATGAAGCCGAAAAGAACGTTTTCTGCCCCTTATAGGCTGAAGAAGGTCTGTGTATCTCCGGTAAGTCTAAAGTTTTTCGTAAACTTATTTCCCGGATTCCTGCAGCGTTAGAAGTAATTTAATACCAAAATATCGTTTAATTTTATAAACCATTTTTACATAGACTGAAGAAACCGATGAACTAAAGGAATAAAGGCTAGATATTCTGATCTTATTCATTAATGTGTTTCATTAGTTCAGATTTGGATGAATGAAGGATTGTATCTGCGCTTTAAAAAGCCACTTTCAACCTTTCGATCACCAGCTGAAACTCCATATTACAATTTTGGTTTCTATAACTGCATAAAATCTCTTGTTTTTGTTCAGTAGGTATGTTTCAAGTCTGGTGCATAAACCTGTGCTTGTTTTGTGACTCTCATAACACTCATATCTCCATGAAAAGTCAAATAACGAACGGACTACTTAGCACTAGTTTATTAAGATACATCAAAGTTTATATTTTTGAGGTCTTTTTGAACCAGGCTTTATATTTATAGAAGTATATATTCTATTGATATAAATAATAATATTTTACTACTTTCTAAAGAATCCCATCCAACTTTTGAATACATTAAGCTTCATATTAACTCATAACATCAACTTAAACACACTTGATTGGGTAGTACACGTTTATAGTAAACAAATACCAAACCAAAAGAGAATGATTTCTACCATTCCGAGTGATGAATTCTTCGCTCTAATATATATCATTGTCAAACTGAACAATATAATTTCATTATAATCTTTGTGACTTTTTTTTCAAAAACTAACAATGTAAAAATTAATTACTTTTCAATAGTTGAGCAAATCTCGTTTGAAAGAAAATTCTGTATGGGTATATATTGATGACAGTGATTTACTGAGTGAAGAATTCGTCCGTCAACTTCATAAAAGATTTCGGATCAAAGGAAATAAAGCAATGGTTAGTGTTACGATTAATTTGCATTCTTTTTTAATTTTTTTCTTCGCTAAACCATTTTGACAGAAAACTTTGAAAGTACCGTGTAAATAATGTTGTTTGATGAGCTTTTCAATTGGTTATATGAACCTAAGACTAATTCATTTATGTGATGGTTTGTTTGCTACATGTAATTTCCGTTAACCCTATAAGGATCTAACATCTGAAACATTATGTGTGGGATTCCAGTTTTAGTGAAGCTGCCAACGCTAAAATATAAGTAATTCAATCGACCAGTTACAAGTACAACAGAATCCAATTCCTGGATTGTGATGTTAGGGACTTTCAAGAATCTAAATTTCCAGATGATTTAATAACAGTCAACCATAATTATTAACTTTTTATTTGTTTTAATTCAGAGATGAAATAAAAAGTGTTATTAAGTTTAGTATTAAAGGATAAGTGCTTGAAATGCCATTGTAATTAACATTATTTGTTAGCAAAATGAAGTTGACTAAACTAACTTTTCAAGGCCTGCTGTCAGTAATAATCATCCACAAAAGTTCAGCATCTTGAAGTGATAAAATATTCGTGGTTCAGCGGATACATGTTTGACTCACTTAAATACTGAGTATGCAAAAGCCATTTTTCTAAGTTTTCTCTCGAATAGAACAGTTGTTTTTCTTTAACTTATTACTATTTCTTGATATTCGATTGCCTAAATAGTTTACCAAACGAGCACGTAAATATACTTTGAATTAAACTTCGTTTATAATGTATCTACAAATATAGGAATGTGTGGTATGCTCGTTAGATAGTTAAATGAGCACTTGATTAAATTAAATCTTGTAAATATTTAATAAATTGATATCCACTAGATATTTTTCCAGGCATTGTTTGAAAGCTCTAGACTATTTTGATTTTGCTTCTGTTTTCTCTGACTATTTTCAGTCATCAGATAAATTGGAAATAGACTGTGGGAATACTGTAACATCTTTATTCAACACACTAGGTTCAAAAACTAATCAAGACCCTCAATTATCAGTACATTCGAGTACAAATATGTCGATAAGGAGATCAATGCGTTTCGGATCTCAGAGTCTTGCTTCTCGTACTCAAACATTGGATCTATTACCAGTGAAAGCAGCTCAGTCGATAGCCATAGCTATGGCATCAGCTCATTTAAATCCAGAAGATGTCGCTCGATCTATTATTGAGCTAAAGACAACAGTTAACCTTCGTCGCAGTAAATCCTTTCCAAATGAAAATACGAAACATAAAAGTGAAGATAAATCGAGTTTCTTGACTAGTACAACCTTGTTTCAGCCGATACCTGACACTTTGTTAGATACCCTTATCAACTTTATACCTCCGATGGACATAATACTGAAATTGTCTGAAAGTCAATTGGAAACCTCGGTAAGAGATCAATGTTTTTACATTACATAGACAATCATAATAAAATGATCAGAAAGCTGTATTTATTTGTATTTAGTGGGTAGATTTAACTTACGCTGACAATCCATTCTGAGATATTGTATGATGTAGTTTAATAATGTGTTATACAACTGATAACCAATCAAACGTTTAAATATGCTTTTTTCCTTTTGTAGAATCTCATTGAAGCGGAGAAACTACTTTACATGATTTCTCAACTTCGCCATCGGCTACCTGCTCATCTCCATGCTTTACGAATGCTTATCCAATTTGATACAACTGTTGATCAATTAAAGCAAGCACTTTCATCTGCATGTAAATGTCTTTCCGAGATAAGACATTCTAATTCCCTCTGTCATGTCCTTTCATGTGCGCTAGCTTTGGTTAATGCTTTAAATGCCACTAGACAATGCTCAGTTTATGAATCTAGTCAGTTACCATCTGATCACTCAGGCCTAACAGCTTCACAAGGATTCGTAAAACGTAAACCTTTTCTCGGCTTTGAAGTTAGAAATTTAGTCCGACTGGCTGATACTCGTGATATAACTAACCAAAGGAATTTAATACATTATTTAGTAGAACTAATGGAACTCAAGTAAGGAATATACTGACAAACACTATTTTGAAAATTGCGTCCTAGTTTACAACTTAAGCACTCTAAAATTTTTTGTTTTTCTAAATCCGAATATATATATATATATGTATATATATATCATGAATAAGTAGGAAAGTTCTGTCCGTCATCATTATGATCATATGGTTATAATCATAGACTTCAATAGTTAAGGCTTAAGTTTACACGGATTGAGTAATATAGGTGTGGCTAATTGATTTCAAGCTGATGTACTTGAAACTTTTTTTTCAACTTTTCAGTAATGGATTAGTATCGATCGAAAAACGATAAAACTTCAGTACAAATTGTGCTGGCGAATCTTTTGTTAGAATGGAACAACTGTCCAATACCTCCCGTTTCTCAATATTTTTCAATGTTAGGTAATTGAAGGTAGTCAGGATGGAAAACTAGACCTATATTTCGTGTTGATTGGCAAGGCGGACCTCTAATCTTGAAGAACTAAGATATTCATATCGGTTACTACTCAGTGATCAGTCGATTTCATGCTTATCTACTAGTGTGGACCGAGTTTTATTAATTTATAAAGACACCTAATTATTGATATGTTATTGGTCCGATGAATATTTGAAGAGTGAAATAGTACTAAGTTAGAAGTTCTTACTTCGTCTCATCGTACTTCATATTTATTGAAAGTAACTTGGCAGTAATGTTTATAGAAAATTTTTTTGATATAGCGACGGATATAGTAGGTATATTTTTATGGGATTTCTAAATGATTGTAAGTCACTTAGATACATAAATATTCAATTTTCTTTGATATCTTTTAGTTTTACTAAGGAAGCTCATTCATGGTTCAATGAAATGCCTACGTTAGATGCTGCACAAAGTTTATACTGTGCAAAAACAATTGAAGAGAAGCTAGTCGAAACGAAACGTGACGTTGCTCGTTTAGAAATAGATTTAAGAGGAGTTGGTGGAGTCGCAAATTCAAACAACGCGGAATGGGTTATCAAATCTAATTCAGATCCCAAGTCAGATGCTTTTAAAGCAAATTTATCTTTTGGTTTAGTGGTGGGACAATTTTTAGCTCATGCAATGCAAGAATTAAAGTTACTGAGTGAATTACACAAAACATTTACCGAAAGATATAACGAGGTAAGTATTTGTACGATTCACATTTTACCCTGAAAATTATGCTTAATAAAAATGCTTTAATCAATTCTCTAGCGATTGTGTTTACATTTCATTCGTATATTAATTCATCACTGTTTAAACTATTAGGATGTTTTAATATAAAAAAACAACCGGTTTAAATTATTTGTAGTTTTGGTTTCATACAAAACTGTTTGAACACGGAATACTTTGTTCAGTCTATTAGACATTTATCTACGTGTGCTTCTGACTTGATAACACTATGTTTATAAGATGTGTTACTTTTGAGCATAACTTCGAACTTGTGTTGAAACATATTAGCGAACTGAATAACTGTAACTCTTTATCATTTAAACGGATTTTGTGCATTTTCACTTTGATAAATCATAAATTAGTGAAGAAATATGTATACGTCTGTCGTTTCACAAATAAAGCTTACTACATACCATCAATTCACTCTATGGTTTTCAATAGCATACTAAGAAAGTGTATATATTTAAATTATATTAAAAAAGTGAGAACATGTAGTCCGAATTTCTCGAGAGGATGAAAAGAGAATACTCAAGCCTTAATATAAAGATGTTTACAAAAATATTAAGAATGAAATAAAAATTCTGTGGGGAGACCCATTTCTAACATTTTTAACAGTTTAGAGTTTTATATTTGACATCTTTGAGCAGAATGTGTTACGGCGAAGATGTCGGAAATACTAAATGTAAATGAATTCAGAAATCCACTTTGGTAAAAGACATGGTTCTGGTTTCCAGCTTAGTTTATATCAAGTTGGTGGTTTGTGGTAGTCGACAGGAAACCGTGAAACTAAGTTTCGGGCTATTTGACACTCATCAGCAAGGTATACCTGTGATCTTGAGAGGAATAATGCTCCCTAGAGTATTCGATCCCGTGTCACCCAGTTTCAAAGTCAGAGACGTTGTGGTGTGGTCTGTTTATATCCACATAAGTAGTATATGGCGATGGTCAGACATAGAATGTATTTCGGCAGAAGATCGATAAGGAAAGAACAGGAATGAAGCGCAATCTGTACGAAAATGCATGAACAGTGAAATCAGGGGAGACGGACTGATATTTGCAGGAGTAATAGTTAAGATTGAGACAATTGATTGTTGTTTTGCAAATTAACTGTTTGCTGTATAGTTATCAGAATTTAGTGAGATAGTCTGTAATTTTATGCTCCAAAACATTCAATTGTCCTAACTTGTGTTCTTGTTCACTACAGCAGTAGTAGTAGCATTATTGAACTACCAGGTCATTTAACGTTCAGATGACTTCATCATAATGTGTAAATTCAGAATAAAACATAAAAATAATGGTTCTTATTATTCTAGGTAGCTTATTTATCTAAGAACGGATTGACTAAAGAAAACCATTTTTTTGTATTCAATGAATTGAGGTAATGCAGCTACTCCTTGAGTATTATTCCATTGTTGTAGATCGTATATATAAATATTAGTGTAAAGCCATGATGAAAAACTAATCAAAAAGAAATTTCTTCGCTCTTTTAGTCGTTTTTACTAAGTGATATTTTGTCGAGGTAATTGTATGATATTTTCTTTAGGTTGACAAAGCAAAAACAAGCCATGGGCAAATAGTGACAACAGTTGTAATTTGTTTGTTTTATTAATTCTGATTAAATGAAACTGTCCTATTTCAGATCACTTCCAGTTATATTGTTTTTACATTAACGTACTGCTTCTTTCTCATTTTATGCATTATATTTTGAGAGCACATTTTTTTGTATAACATTCTTAGAGCAAAAAACGATTAATTTACTGTTCACCAGACTTTTGTTCTTATTTATAAGTAGTATGTTTACATAAGCACTCTATATTATTTAATAGTTGAACTCATGAGTCAATTATTATATTGTGATCTGTTTACCGATGAATTGTGTAAATACGATGTTAATGATAAACATCAAGACTTTATTTTATGGTCTTATTACGAAATACTATCAAAATGTCATAGTTTTCATGTAATACTTAATAGATACTGTTTTATAAGGTTTGAAATGCACTAGTGTTCACCAGTAATTTTTAAATAAAAGTACAATTCTACCATCTGTTAGCATACTCTGGTTTCCATAACCTTACTTATAGTGTGTTCTAATTTTTATCAGAAGTGGTTTTGTGGAGATATTAGTAATTTTATAGAGTTGAGATCACGAGTCAATTGAAGCTAGACTCGGTGGTCTATCGGTTAAGTGCTCTGGCGCGAGACTAGTAGGTCCTGGGTTCGAATCTCGCGAGGCGGGATCGTGGATGCGCACTGCTGAGGTATCCAATAATAGGACGAAACGGCCGTCCAGTGCTTCCAGGTTTTCCACGGTGGTCTAGCTTCAATTGACTCATGATCTTCAACTCTATTCTATTTTTGTAAGATTTTTTAACTTAGTGAAACCTTTCCATGTTAACTATATTCTTACGTTATTTTTATATATTTACATCCCGTTTTTAATATTTCTATTGACAAACAGGTTGCTAATTATCTTGCTTTAGATCAAGCAAAATATACTGCTGATGAACTATTTAATGATCTAAAAACATTTCGAGAACTTTATCGTAAAGCATGTACATCGAAATAAAATTTTGATTTGAAAATTGTCATTATGAAAAATAATGTGTCATATGTTTGTATTATAGTGAACTCCAAAAGTTATTTTATTCACTGTATTGTGTATACAATTCCCTATTTTGAACTTTTAAAGCCTAATGATCACATGTTAATTTCCTTTTAAGTTTATTCAAATAAACTTTTTATCTATCACATGTAATAATTGTGAAAACAATGAATGAATTAAACTAAAGTAATTGTTGATTTTATTTGTGATATTTTTCTATCTTTCTGATGTTTTTTACTTCATAATCCCGTGGAAACAAAACAGTAGGTAACATTCCGCATGTATAAACTACATAGTGTATGGGTATTGTTGAATAATTCATATGAAATCAGATGTCACTTTAGAGTAAAGCATTATTAGGATCATCATGATACCGATTGAGATGCAGTAAATGCTGAATTTCTTTGGTTTATAAGCTACATATTGAATGCTAACGTTAAGTATTTGTGATTGTGTCACAGAATGTTTCAGAGTGGTAATAAGAGTTCTCGTTAGGACTAGAAAGATATTATATGTATATACAGGATTGTTTACTTATTGTCTACAATTTGAAGTAATTTTATGATGATAAAGAGTTTGTTCGATGGACAGAATTAAGCCTTTTAACAATTTCTCAACCAGATAATATAATACTACAGCGGAGGCCAACATAATTTTTGTTTCAATACATTTTAATCACTGCAGTTTTCTTTTACATAGACATTATGCATTACTTATTACTAACGAAATTTCAAGCGGTTAGAATTCATTCTTAATATTAGCTTTGGTAACCCTTTGTAATGCAGTGTTGAAGATATTTGAAATTACGTAGTTACTAGTAACTGATAAACATACGGGTTTTACATAGAGATATTTTAATACACTCGAGTAATCTGGAAGAACTAAAAGACCGTATTGACCGTTTCATAATTCAATTTCAAAGTTCAGAACAATCACGAACTAGTAAAAGTGCAAGTAAACTTTTCATGTTCCATATACTTTGAACCCATTTACTAAACATGAAATCACCAGATATACAGTGTTTATCTGGGGAATAATAAAGACTGTCTACGTGGCTTCTATCTTAGAAGGTCAGTCTTCATCATTTACCATTGTCCATCAATTGTTTAACGTTGTTTAAATCTTTCAACTTAGTATTATTACTCTATCGACACAGGACTTCTTGCAGGTGAGTTATAACATCTCATGGTGATACCCGAGATCCTTTGTAAACCAGGAGGTTAGTAGTTTTTTGCCAACCAGATGGATAACGAAGAAAAATCTTAGTAAGTATGGGAACCACTGAGATATCTTACTACTTTCAATGCACCTAAGGTTCTCATGGAAGTGCTAGTGAGAAGACAGAATAATTCAGTAGACGCAAACACTCGATACCAGAGTGGATTTTGTAAGGATCGATTTTGTATCGACCAACTCCCACACTATGGATCGTTGCTAAGCGACCAATTGGATGGAAATCATCATACATCAACTTTCCTTACTATGAGAAGGTATCTAACACTGAGGATAGGAAAACATTGAGGAATCTTCTACTGTATGGAGTACCTGAGAAGATTGTCTCCATCATACGGAATTCGTACAAGAGTCTGAGTCGCAAAGCCATACATAAAGGGCAGCTCTCAGATCTGTTTTAAGTGGACATTGGTGTTGGACAAAGCCATCTTCTCTCGTCCTCGCTCTTTCTACCGGTTGTCGACTCCATAAAACAGATTTCCACACTTTAAAGGAAGCACGGAACCTAGTGAATGAGTTTTGAAGACATGAACTTTACAGATAGCAAATAAATTGCCATAGAATACACGGCAACAGATACAGACAAATACAACCAGCGTTTCAACGGCTTTAGCAGCATTAAGACTAAATATTTACAAAGGATAAACCAAGATCCACAAACAAAACATAACGAGTAGCAACCAAATCACCTGGCGATGAGTCTCTGAGAGAGGTAGGAGCCTAGGAGCAGTATCACTAGTAAACAAGGAGGATCTTATAAAGATATGGAGGCAAATTAAAAAGTAAAGAAAGCATTTCAATTATTGAACAATGTTTGGAACTGGAAAGAACTGTTGGCCAACACTAAAGTCAGAATTTTCAATATCAACGTTACAAAAGTTCTACTGTAATTGGGCTGAAACTTGAAGAGCTACTGCAACACTAGTCAAAGGTACGAGAATTTATAGAGTTGTTTAGCCTGTGGTGCAAAGCTTCTCTAATCTTTCATCTCGATAACCGTTATAATACAAATCTTAACGGTACATGAAATCAGAAGGCAAAGAGAAGCTGAGACTACAGTTCATTATCAAATAACGTAGGCCATAAAGCTATAAGCACTTGAGTAAGTATCAGTGAGCAAGCGCAAGTAATCACGTAGGCAAATTCATAGTCAAACTGTATAAGGGCACAGCAAGGCAAAACAAAAGTTAATAATAGGATTTAAGTGCATACATATATGGGGAGGTGGATGAGTCATCGAATGATATTTAAACAATCAACGTTTTGGCTCGAGCCTATCATGTGCTGTAGTGATCATAACAGTACGAAGATATATGCGCATTGTTACTATCTAAATGACAATGTCTGTTAAGTTAATAAAAGAGCTTAACCAAAACTATCCATAATCTAAATTGGGTTTAGGATAGTTGCTATAAACCAAGATATTTCAGACCCACAGTTCTGAAGCAATCATCAACAACCTTGTTGTGGTCGATATTCGATATTATCCTCTAACTTCGTATATTGTTCGTCCTGATAACCGTTACTCGATAACGCCCCAACGGTGTACAAATCAGAAGGCGAATAAGAAGTGTTGATTGTGTTTATTATTGGACCACACATGGATATCCAGAGTTACAGGCACGTTAGGAAAGTATGAAAGAGTAGTGCCGTGAAACAAGCGATTGAGGGTGTGAGTTAAATGAGCGAGTGAGTGGTCGAGTCAGCGATTCAACGAGTAAGCGAGTCAGAGATTCAGTGAGTCAATGAACAGGATTAAGATGTACATATATATACAAATGGAAATGCATGAATCATCGAATCAATTAAGCGATTAATAGTAAGGCTAGTAAAATTAATATATGAGTAGGCAGTAAGCAATGCTCAAGCGTACATAATAAAGGTACAAACAATATAGATAGATTGTTATTGTACGAATGACTCTGTCCGTTAAATAAGTTAACAAAAGGGCTTAACCACATTAGATGTGAACAAACTCAATTGTATGTGAGCTGCTATAACCTACTGCAACACGGAATTAACAAACTTCCAGACGAGGATAGGAGCTGCGCTTTACCATTTCCCTTTCTAACGCTTATCCACTGCTCCTTATTGTTGACAGATACTAAGGTATTAGCAACATTCAACAATATCATTGACTTATGGGCTCAGGATTTGGCTTTTATAGTCACGTGTTTGGTTAAGCCTATTTGACGATTCGGACATACTGGTGGCGATCGATATGGTTACTTCCAGTGAGGTCTTATGCTTCTTTTTTATTAGCTCCCTTCATGCAAATTTTCTACACTGTAGGGAAACATACCAGAACCACGGAATGAGCTGACTTCACATAAAGCTCGTAGCGCCTCCTAGGCACTGCAATATCACAGCAACAGTGAGCCCAGCCACTATAAAATTTCAATGGAATTATAAATCCCCAGTTTTAACTAGTGGCGAACACGGGATACAGATATCGTTTTTGTTCTGCTTCTCCCCAGTAGTGAGCACCACGCAAACTTTGAGACACCTTTTCTTCCCGTTCCATTTTTGCTTACTAGTCTTACTAGAAGTAAGGACATGGATAGCAGTCTGTTCCAAATTACTTAGTTAGACATTCAATTTCGGCGTTTGAGTCAAGCAATCTACGTTATAATCGTCAATCTGAGGTTTTCCATCTAATGTAGTCTTAAGCTTTCTTATAATCCTCTTGGTAAGACTGGAGACTGTCAACTTTTTATAAACCTCCGAATTCCGACCTTTACCTCTGCTAGTCGTCCTTGTAGTTATGGTGTTATTACTGGTGGCAAAGCCATTGTTGTGTATGCAGCTCAAAAGACTAAAAACCAAAATTGAAACGATCTAAGAATGAGATATGTGAGACGAAAAGTTTGGAAAGAAAAAATAATAGAAATCAGTTAATATATGCTAAAAGAGAATAAAACCTGCAAAGTTACGTTTGACCTTCCTGGCAAGAAACTTTGCGTTGATCCAGTAACTTATTCACAAGTCCTATTTTCACACAAAAAGTGTATGTATGTTGAAGCAACTAGAAAGAGAGCACTTGATTGAGACAGCTATACCTACAGCACAGTATTTTAACTGATGTATGATTATGGTTGCCCTATTTGTTACCTGGATTGTCTACTAGTGGAGTGAAGAAGCAGTTCGTATCCTCGGAAGTGTTTGAATGCTCCAAGATGGTGGTATAAAACGGGATATTTCCAGTTGGCGGTCAGTGATCGGCAAGGTCACGTCTGTTATGTCGTGATAAGGATAACGAATGGTAACTTTGGGATCTATTTATAGGCCAATACTATGTGCATATTCTTATTATATAATTGTTAGTTAACTAAGCTGTTCATATTCATGTCACCCTTATTATGAGCTTTATTTTGAACTATAAACTATTGTTATAAGATTTATTATTCCTGAATTATTCCCTGTCTATCACTTACTATCTACCCTATTCACAGCCACATTCAAATGAATCTTGTACAAATGTTGTTTCTTATTTTATGGTACGATGTGGTTTGTTTGATTGGTGCATAAACTCAGTATGTTTGAAATACAACGATTCATACCGCAGAGGCTGTTCTGGACTAAGGTAGGCAGAAAGCAGCACCGACAAGTACTCTAGACTGCTTCTACGGTTTCCGTGTGTCATTGGTCCGATCGATAATTCGCTTATCTCTGGTTGGCGGTCTCAACACGCCATTCGTTAACAGGGCATCCACTCGGTGATATAGAATCTCAAGTGAATATGATTCTGTTTTTACTGCCTCTAGCTACAAGAACCTGCATCAACACTAAAAGTTCTCATCCTGTAAAGCGACCGCTTGATATTTAACACGCGGTCGTATATGTTTGGGTTTCAGCTTCAGTTAAATTCATGGTATTTAATTAAGTAAATTTCAGATCTAGTGAGGTCCGAAGATTTATAATTTGCACGGAACTTGTGTTATTTTAGCGCGATGTTTTCAGACGCGCTAAGTCGAGGCAAACTACCGGAAATCTGGAAGCTGGCTCACATCACCTCAATTTTCAAAAGAGGTCGGGGTAGCGAACCCTCAAGCTACCGATGGTTGGCCCTTGTCTCTATACCTTCTCAAACCATGGAGTCCCAGATATGGGACGGTATACGCAACTACTTAATATCCTTAAAATTCTTCTCACCATCAATAGCATGGTTTCAGGAGGGGGCATTCTTGTATAACCAACCTGCTAACTGTGGTGGACAGATGGACAAGCATCCTTGGTCGCAAGGGGAAGATTGACATCACTTACCTTGGTTTCTCAAAAGCTTTTGATAGAGTCAACCATATATTTGTTTGTTTTACGATTGATTTGTTATTTTTTAGGATTGCATGAGGCTGAGAAGGTCCTCATAAGTTTTCTAGTATGCAATCTATGGCTTTTGTCAACTAAATGGAAGGCTTAAATCTTTCTAATAATCAAGTCTATACCGGTGGACAACTTGGAGAATTACCGAATATATGAGATTATGTGGAGAAACAGTTTACAAGTTGATGACAATTGTGTTTTATATTGAGTACAGCCACGTCTATTCATCTAATAGATTATCTAAATATAACAACTGTCGTTTTTTCGCATTATAAATCTTGTTAGTATGTATAATTATTAACACACGGCAATTTCGGTTGTGGTTGATATATCCCGGAGTACTTATCGAGTAATGGTTGATATAAGGGGCCTATGGTGTGCTTAATTGTGACTGGGGATAATCTGCAACCAGAAAAAGAGTTACGCAAACAGATAACTTAGTGTTACCGTCTATTAACCTTCATGAGCGTGTGTCCATGAGTAGATTGTGGTATTGTAGCAGGTCGATACCAATGATTGGCATAGAAACATCTGCGACAGCGAAGATCCAGTGGATGAGTTTGCGTAAACCTACGTTTAGGTAGACGTACCTTTTACCATACGAGTCAATCGGTTTTCCGTTTGCCGCCTGTGAGCTTAAAACAGACTCTTCTAGCCTGTCGTTAGAATTCGCGGGGAGAACGCTAACTTCTGCGCCGGTGTCGACGAGGTAGCGAACTTTCCTGGTCACATCTGTGACGTACGACACACAGCTATGTTCGCCGGCTACGGTTGCCGTTAAAGCGTGCCAGCTGGGAAGTTTCCCGAGTTTTTATTCGTGTCAGTCGACTTGGAGTTCAGGTAATCGCAGAGTTTCCCGCAATTTCTAGAAGACTTGCCATACTGTTTATGATACCATTACCAGTTAGGGTTATCTGTCTCTCGTGATCTAGAGACAGATCACCGACGTGAAACGCTTCTTCGCGCGGTTCTTGACCGACTACGATCATTGCGAAATCGAAAGTAGCGTGTGAGTGTATGACATAATTCAGAGATGTCACTCGGGGTCGTTTGAGGTTTTTCTTTGACTGAAAAGACCTCAGCGTTAGTAGACTTCGTTATTTCTAAGACGCGACCAGCAGATGCAGCTAGTTCATCTACGGCGTTGTTGTGGAACGAGACGAGAACTGCCTGCACCTGTTTTGGGAGTTTGGATAAGAAAAGTTGTTTGAATAGGCCTTCGTCTAAGGTTCTTTGACCTATCACTTCTCTCATCCTAAGTAACATATCTGTCGCAGAACCATGTTGCAGCTCGATGTTATTGAGGAGTTGGTCTAACCTTTGTCGATGGGTTAGATCTCCAGGTCTCAGCATCGATCGTTTGAGGGTTTCGTAAGGTTCCGAAACATTACCAGCAAACATAATAGGTGTGACGCATCTGTTAAATTCGCGCGGTAGTGCCTTAACAACCGCGAGGGACTGTGTGCGTGAGTCCGTAATGCTGTGCCCGCAAAAGTCGGCTTCTACGTGGCAGAACCAGACTTCGATATTTTCCGGCCAACAAGGCGTTAACTGAATCGAGGGTGCGGGGGATAGTCTTTAACCCAAATATTTTTGGTGTCTGGTCCGTCATAGTGAAAAATCAAGTATTATAATGAACGAAAATAATTAACTAAAATATATCCGTAAACTCGAAAAAAAAGTATCACAATATATAAAAGTCAAATAAAGCAAAACAATCATTAATGAAGTTCCGAAAAGGAACAGACTCACAGTTAATCGTTTGGTGTACCAGATCACGTTGGTCTCACCACTGAAGATGCCACCAGTATTGTAGTTTGACAACTATTACCAGTAACACCTATAATCGAATCGTACCCAACCAGTTAAAATCAAAAGTCAGAAGCGGAAAGGTTGAAAGATGTATTTGATGCGTTATCAATATATCGAGAAGCGATTGATCTAATCTGGCTAATGATCGTAGATGTTTTCCACGCTGTGCTGCAACGTGATCTGGTGCGGATGCATGACCGAACGCCTTCAGCTAAACAAGTCCAGTTAAACTAATGTGGTCAGCATCCAATGTCAAACACTTGAAAAGCTATTGATTTTGGGGAATTATTTACAGCTACAGTACCATGACAGTTAACAATGATACTTAGTACTTCTGAAGAACACATTTATGCTGGGGATAGAATAATATATTTAATATGAATAGTAATACGTTACATATAATGAGTCCGATCGCAAGACTGAGCCATGTCATCCAATTGAATGAATGTCTCCACGTCCACTACTTCCGACCTTCTCCATGTGTTACATGTCAAATACACATCTTTTCAATAATTATATGCCTGACTTCAAAGACCATGTAGTTAGGAGACAATGCCACTACAAGTTTTCATTCAAATATTCTGTTACAGTGAATGAACTTATGCATGCAACGCAACTTACATGTAAGAAAACCTGATATTCGTGCAACTCAACAGCCACCCAAAATCTCCTCAACAACTTTTTAACTCAAATACGGAGTAACTGCCTCATGTCAGGCCGTTCAAGGTCGTTAAAACGAAACGGTGGGCGGCTTTGAAAGGCTCTGACATTTTTACCGTGTCCACGCCGTTTTTACCACGAGGTAACACTAAGGTGAGTATTTGTTAAGGCCACAATATTATATTACCCCATTAGTTCAGCTTTTTCTTTTTGGACCGATGTTGTTGAACACAACGAGATAAGACAGCTGTCAGCCGACAGCGTCAAACATGTCGAACCCAAACAACCAATAAAGGCGAACATAGGGGGAGATGCATTGGAAATCAAGTAGGAAATAATGCGGAAATGCCTCAAAATTTTTGCTTTTTCGCCTGTCCTGGGGAAATAATGTGGGATTTCCTATTTATGTCGCGCTGCGTTTCAAATGTCGCTAAATTGTCTACTTTTCGCCTATATACCCAGCTAAGCTTACATTTTTTTTCGATCACCATCTGCATTATGTAGTTTATCCCTCGCATCGTGCAAGAAAGTCTGGGTTGCAGAATTAATCGCTTATGTCTTCTCCAGAGTACCTCGCACTTTTAAAACATAAACTCAGAACATATCCAAAAATGTTTACTATAATATTGACTTGCGGCAAATTGTTCTGTAGAATCTGTAATTACTTAAACCTATTATGCGTTTAGTTTTATTTACGGTGTAATTAAGATCTAGTGTTGACGTCTACTCATAGACTAAGTTCGCCTCCGTATACTTCCAACGATCATCATTTTGAGTTGTATAAACAACTGTCATAACTCACTAACTGATCATGAAATTTTTGTCCTTGCAATGCAGCTTCTAAAGTGTCGAGTTCTGTTTCTTTAACGGAAATCCCAACGAAAAAGAATCCTGCAAGTATTCTTTTCCTACACAACAGTGGATGTGGTTATCGTGTACGCAATCATTTTATTGACATGATTCAACAGATCGCTTTCAAAGTTAGTGGATAAGGGACAAGTGTGCGACCTATTCCCATAAAACTTATTATGAATGAAACTTACTTGTTAACAACACCGTTAGATGGAATGGTATAAATACCTCTTTTAGAATTGATTTATAAGCACGTAAATAATATGTACTTGGCTATTGATAAGAAGCTACCAGTCAAGATGTTGACGACCGGAAACAACTGAAATACATCCAGCCTCCACTTCAGCTACCTGTTCATTTTTCGTTTTACTACCCTAACACTATTGCAGAGAATTATCAATTTATCTCGGACTTATCAGTTTGATGCGAAATCGTGTCACCAAGATGTGTGCATTGTAACCGAGATTTTCAGTAAATGTTACCTTCAATTACTTGGCTACCTGGAAGTCATCTGAAAGATGTTTTATGTAATCACGACTTACCAAAGTAATGCACTACGGTTTATGTTCTTAACTAACATCCACCGTCCTAACCGATGCTATCTGTAATATCTTTTGGTGTCACGTCTTCCCTGTAGACAAACAATTACTTATTCAGTTGCCAGGGTAATTACTAACTGTTTTTTTCTTTATCCTTAACGTTAGTAAAAGGTTTTGATTGGTGCTATAAATTAATTTTATGGCGTTAAGATTTAAAAATGTTACATACAATGACTCGATAACTTTGGTAATAACTTTTAAGATAGGTTGTCATGGGTCTAAAGTAATAACCAACGTGTAAACCTATTGCACTTAAATATTACGCATTACACACGTCTTGAGAATTGATGTCATCCTAAGAAAGTGTATGTAAGATGTGGATAATAACCTAGCAATTTTGTGTCGGGAATTAAAATACACTTGAACAGTAAACAAATAACAAATTTCATGGCAACATCGTGTACCTTAAGTGATTGAGATACTTCAGTCATTCGTTATACATGTCTCGTCGTCTATGATTAACAGACAGAGCCTCTAAATACCTACATTTCGCAGTCTGGTACGTGGCAGATCCTCACAAACAGTCATTCTAATTGCTTATATGTAAAATTAAAATAGTCCTTTATTCTACTAAATGGTCGGTTCATTAAGCTCATAACTCCGGTTGTTTTTTTAATTGCTTATAAATTAGGTTTTATTATTCTTATCTTGCAGATCACACAGCCAAGTTACTTCTACTGAAAGCTATCAAGAGCTCCAAAGTGTTTTACTTTTCAATGAATTCTACTCATCCCCTCCATTCATCATACTCAAATTTGTTGTTCAGACAGTGGCAAACTGCAAACTATAAGGTCAGTGCCGAGAATCTTGTGTATCCAATTTTCCTCAGGTATATTATATTGTTTTCTCATTCATTTAGCCAAGACCCAGATTGTGATAAAATAATTACTAGCCTAATAGACCAACGTCGAATAGGATGCAACCGAATCATCGAGTTCTTAACACCTTTGGTGGCCAAGCAACTAAAATCTGTATTGTTGTTTGGGACAATCAGTAAAGACCAAAAAGATGCTACAGGATCAGCTTGTGATACACCAAATTCACCAGTCATTCAGGCAATCAAGTTGCTGAAGTCAAAATTTCCGGATTTAATAGTGATTTGTGATGTTTGTTTGTGTGCATACACTGACAGTGGTCATTGTGGTACTGTGTAACATATGGTTTTGAACATAATTTAGGTATTTTACGTGATGACGGCTGCCTTGACGTACCTAGAACTCTTGAACGTTTAGCGGAAATATCTAAACGATTTGCCCTAGAAGGTAAGTACTTTTTACTAAATGTAATTGTCGTTTACTTGCTGGGTTATGAAAGCCCCATAATACTAATACTATCTGAGCATATAAATCAGAATGAATTAAGTAGACTGAAACTCATATCCTAACAGCTGAGTGTATCGACTGTAGCTTTCTATTTACTACACAGTAGCCCCCAAATGCCCTGGTACGGCCGAGAGTGGGGAGAGTCTACTCTCCCTCTCGAAATGCTCGCACATGGCCAGCGAATATATAGCCTCTGCCAGGGAAGTCCTACTCACTGCCTTCTCGTGGCGGGGGTGTTGTTTACGAAAGTGAGAGGACGAAAAGCGAATGTCCGGCGCTTTAACCGGGTTGGTGGACACGGAGGGTCCACCTAGGGGAGTTGGAAAACCCTCATTCCAAACCAATGGTGCACATGGGCTCCAGTATCCTGATGGAACGAATGGCGGACGAACCTGTCATTGGTCAACGGCTACCATGGGACTGCATCTCCTCACGATGCTCCATTGCCTTGTGGATCAGACCTTTTGGTCAAAGGCTCGGGGTGTGGCCCCCTAAGAAAACCACCTGCTTCGGTTTGGGCACCCGGGCAGTATCACAGCCCACACACACAAATAGTGTGGCGCATATGTACCTGGTGCCCTTTTGTACCAATATATATGTGTTTAAATAATTTAAATAAATATCCACTCCATTTGGTTGACAAGCGGACACCTCACCTACATCACAAGTGATGCAAGTTGGAAGACGCCATCCGGGTTTTTTGAGCCCATGTCAGGATTCGGTTAGACATCAACCCACTAGAACTGATGAGACCTCCAAGATAAGTGAAGTAATCAACACACTTACCTACTTCACCCCCTATCATTAATTAAAATGTTAACACAAACTAGTATTGAAGCAACATTTTACTCTTAGCATCGTTGCTCAAGTTGGTCGTAAGACTCAATTTTGTCAGCCTCTTCACCAGAAAAGAGTACATCATCTGCGTGTTCCGAGTCTGTAAATGAACATTCTGGGGTACTAATCTACGAAAATTTAGGTGAAGAGATAGTTACTTCTAGAGTGACATATGTGATGAGCGTACATAAAAATTGAGATAGTGGAAACCCTGATGAATACCACTTGATGTTTACATATAGCCGTAACCTCTAACTCTAGCAATATTGTCCGAGTGGAGAGTCTTCACAAGCTTTATTTACTTATTTGATACGTCTTTAAATGACAAACTTCACAGAATCTCGGTTGACAGAGTCGCAAACTTTCTATATATCAAGATATACTACTATAGTCAATGTCAGTAAGTATGTCTGCGTTTTCAAACCTGAAGGAGGGAATATTTCGTCAATACATCCCAGTGCAGGTCTGAAAACAGCCTGGGTTTACTCTTTACGAGCCGTAGTAAAGCATTGAGTGATTTGGTAAAGCTATTCGGTGAGTTTTGATTTCCTCGTTATGAAGAAAATGTTCAGGATTTAGGCCCACCTAGAATCAATCCCATAAAACATACTCTCCCACCTCTCTTCATAGTAAGTAGAACGTCTTGGTAATTAAATAGTTACTGAGGCATCTGTTATTAGAACTAATGAAACTAGCTGTATCAATAATCCAGATTGTGGTACAACCATTTGTTGTAAATGTAATCCATATAGTGATTTTGGAAGTGTCCGACTGATTTGATATACTCCCTTATTAGATGGTCTCTATAAAACACCAAAAGTTTCGTTGTGTGTAACATCATTGTCTGGGACTTCTGTAAAAAAAACGCTCATTTAGATTGTTCATACTTATCAAATATCGATTTGTCATTTAGTTTGTGACGTCTTAATGGGTTGTGGATGCTCATCCGTTAAAAAGCGTACTCTTATTTTCTATTTACAGGAGCTGATGTTATTGCCCCTTCTGACATGATGGATGGACGTGTGAAAAAAATCAAGATGGCTATAGAGAGTATCGGTCTCAGTGGGAAAGTAGCCGTTATGTCTTATTCAGCCAAATTTGCATCTTGTTTGTACGGTCCTTTCAGGTAAAAATAATTTTTAAGATAACCTAAAAATCTGTGTGAGTATTCAGCAAACGTTTATTTGTGTGGGACAGTGCAAACTCTTAGATAAGGTGTCGATTTTACTGACAGGTGTTGCCTCTGTGTTTTGTGACTTACTTTGATGAATAACATCATATGTGTTTTGTACTATCATTTGACAACAGAAATAAAAATCAGTAGTATGAAATTGTTCTAGTCTTGTATTTCTCTAAAGCTTGTAAACATCAGGACGAGATTTTTAGTTAGAATTTTCTGCAACTGGCCTAACTTTATGTTTTGATGCTTCAGTCATTGAATGATAAGAGCTTTATTTTAGTCACGGCCACTTTATTGGAACCACTCATGTTGACATGTGAAAGAACAAAAGTTCAACTCAGTGACTGCTTATCGGTCTTTGTAATAATCCAGCTATACGTATTGTGCAAGGGCTTGTAATGTTATCTGATTTTAGTGACTAGTTGGTGAAGTGGGTTTCAAACTTTTGATTTTTAGTGCATAAAATAGTGTCTGAACTGATGACTAAGAGAGAATGATGTGTAATTAATACGTTTATGTTTTAGAGATGCTGCTCAATCTGCACCTTCTTTTGGAGACCGTCGGCATTACCAGCTTCCTCCTGGTGCCAAAGGATTGGCTCTACGTGCTGCTGTAAGTCTTTGATGATCATTTTTCAAGCTAACAAACTGTCACTTCAAATGGATTTAAATCCATGGACAATTATTTTCATATTTTTTAAAAATGAATTGGTGTCGAATTTAAAATTTGACTTGATTTTACTTAAATATAATGTTTGTTTTACTTGACATCCATCAATAAAATGAAAGCTTAATATTTTATAGTTTACTAGAAGTAATGCCATATCTAACTTTCAGACTAGATTCACAAATGCCCATCTGTTAATCTTCATGCTAATCATATGACTTGATTGTAGACTCAAACAGAGTAGCGAATCGGTTTAACTTGTCATACTACGAAAGAGCGCAACAACAGGGTGTTAACAATGGCGCTGTAGACATATCATCGAACTAGGAAAGGTAATATGGTTCTCATTGCCAAAAGTAAATAAAAGCAAGCATATTTGAGCCAGTTAGTTTTCATTTTTTATCTTAAGTTAGACAGGGTACAATTTCTATTTCAACCTACACAAACTTTGTAAATAAAACTCCCTAATTGTGACAATTTAGTGACACTAAAGAAATATATCAAATCATATGCTTTAACATCTAATTTTTGTTCACTCACTGTGTAATTATAACTGACCACATGGACCAATTACCACAAGTCAATACTACATTCACCCAGAAGCGTTAGTCATAAAATGTTTAGATAAACTACTGAGCAAACAAAGCAATAAATCTAATACTCTTGAGACGAATTACAGTATGACCGATAACTGAGTCTTATGGTTAATTAAATTATAGATACCTTACACTGCTTCAGCTTTTTTATTTTCAGTCCAACCACCATCTTACCTCTATATAGTGCACGCAGTGTCGAGCCACCTAGACTGGTGGCCACATTGCAACTTGATCGATAACATTCGATCAGCACTAAGAAGGACTTGACACGCATGACATTGATCACCACCCAGTGATCAATCAATTGTGAGAGCATAGCTCCGTTTATCTAATCCGTCAGTTTACTCACGTAATGAAATATTCTTTTCGAATTTGTTACGCAGCACAGTTTCAATGATAATATTTATGTCCTACATCGGGACACTTAAGTAGTTGAATTACATTTTTACACCAAATACGTTTTATAATTACTGCAAGAAATCTCTTAACGTTTTTTACATCCTTATTTTATCTTTAACGTTTGCGCATTCCAGATTCGCGATGCGAACGAAGGAGCTGACTTCATAATGGTAAAACCTGGTCTTCCTTATCTGGATATTGTGAATGAGCTACGACAGTTGGTATGTCCATGTTGTGTTTGTTTGATGTGTCCTGTGATTTTCTTAACTCTTTGGATGTACTATCTAGATAGTATTGGTATTTCAACGATAATATTCATTTGTTTTACTGCAAATTGTATTGATTCACACTTTTTGTGCTGTAACGTCTGATCAAACAACCCTTTGGCATGTCCTGTGATATACCCATGTTTGAAATCGCATTCCGAAGTCGACAACTAAAAAGAATGCATACATTCTTAGCGTTCTGAATGAGTTAAGAATTTTTAGTAATCCGCAAATGAGTAGGTAAATTTTCTATGTGAAAAACTATTGTGGCATAAATATCGTTAAGGAGTGAATATCTTGATTTACTAAAACTGTTATAAACTATTCAATGATTAGAGACTTTGAATGACATAGTTCAAGATCGTTTACAATGCCGCAGGTGCATCCATTCTTTGTCTTCCCCCAAATCCTGAATTCCTCATAACTGTTTTTGTGTCTTATTTCACTAGTTTATATTTTCTTGAATCGTATCTTCAATGCTTAATCTTTCCTACTACCACTTATATTGTTACTACCTCTACTGTTCTGGTATTAAGAAAAAACAAAACTCCTTATAACTTACAATTTATTTCATTCCTGATATTGTTTTTCCTATTTCAGCTACCTCATCATCCTCTAGCAGTTTATCATGTTTCTGGTGAATATGCAATGCTAAAACATGCCGCAAATGCTGGGGCTATCGATTTAAAGCAAGCCGCCTTAGAATTGATGACTGCATTCCGTCGTGCCGGTAAATTTGCATACCAGACAATGTTTGCTTATGCTTAACTAATGTTTTGATTGTTTAAAAATCCCCATCATATTAAAAGACTACTATATGGATGAAGAATATTCTTTTCAATAGTTTCTCTTCAGGTTCCACAAAATTGTATATCCAAATTAATAATCCGAAAAGTGGTTAGATTTAGGGCAAAGTGTATCATTCAAAGTTATAACATGTGAGTTGAGGATTGTAAACTAAACTAAAATTGTTAATGTTGAGATAACTCATATTGAATGTTAACTTGAATCAGCTTATACGTTAAGCAAAATTGTAGGATTATTCATGGTCAAAATAAATATGGATCAGATAAGGTGAGAGAAATAATAGTGCAATTAAAAATTCGATCAAATGTCTAGTGGAAGACTACATTATGTAGAAAAATAGTTGAAATTAATAAGAAATCGTAAAGTGGGATGAATGCTAATATAATGAATCATGTATTCGAGACATTAATAATAATAACGATAATAGGACGAAACGGGCGTCCTGGATTCCACTGCTACCCACCATCCATCTTTGCTGATAATAATCATAATAGTAATACAAAGATATGTAAATAAATACGACAGACAATTATATTTGACTCAGAAAGGTTGTAGGTACATTGATTAACTGGTCCTGTGGTTGGCCATGGTATGAGAAGCGGTTGAAAATATTTCTTTGTATACATAGCTCTGGTTTCTTAATCCTAATCTGCCGTTTACATACTATAACTTTAAACCATGTACTTTGCCCTAAACCTGGCCACTTTTCGGATTATTAATTTGGATATACAATTTAGTAGAACCTGCAGAAAATTTATTGAAAAGAATATTCGTTCATATTTATTTATTTAATTTATTTGAACACATAAATATTGGTACAAGGAAGCACCAGACACATATGCGCCACACAAATCTCATTCGATTTGTGTGAGGGCTGTGATACTGCCCGGGTGCCCAAACCGAAGCAGGTGGTTTTCTTAGGGGGCCACACCCCGAGCCTTTGACCTAAAGGTCTAGCCCACAAGGCAGTGGAGCATCGTGAGGAGATGCAGTCCCATGGTAGCTGGTGACCAACGGTTGGTTCGTACGCCATTCGTTCCATCACGATACTGGAGTCCATGTGCACCATTGGTTTGGAATGAGGGTTTTCCAACTCCCCTAGGTGGACTTTCCGTGTCCACCAACCTGGTTAAAGCGCTGGACATTCGTTTTTCGTCCTCTCAATTTCGTGAACAACACCCCTGCCACGAGAAGGCAGTGAGTAGGACTTCCCTGGAAGAGGCTATATACGCGTAGCCATATGAGAGCATTTCGAGAGGGAAAGCGGACTCTCCCCACTCTTGGCCGTACCAGGGCATTTGGGGGCTTCGTTCATGTGGTAGTCTTTTAATCAGTATTTCCTGTTTGTATTATAAATCTTTTTGAGGTAAATTATAATTACATATAACTTATTTCTTCTCTTCATCTTGTTAAACTATTCATAATAATTATTGTTTAAATACAACTGATCAGATCATAGATATTTAGATAAAATTTATTAATTTACTTGATGTTAACTTGAAATGATTTGCATCAGAAGAAAAAGTATTCCTAAAGGCAACCAGTTTTGTTATAACTTGTAATCACGTCTTCACAATTATTTATGAAAATAATTAACATAAAATGCAAACAAGTCACATTTTTCAAATAGACGTCATTTTATCACACTATACACATCAAGAAATTGATTATCCTAAATGATGTATATATATATATTAATTAGTGCAATACCAAAAGCAAGAGTGCGAATTACAAACATGTTATCGGGTGTGTTTTGTTAATAAACATAATTAGAGTGTAATCACAAATCTGTGCATATATTTTCCCCATTTAAATAAAAAAATAAGTCCGTAAAGATGAGCCTGTTTTAATCATTAGCTATATTCTGAAAAACTAAAAATTACTACCTTATTCTAATTTCAATTCAGTGGCAATAACCACTTAATTAACTTTAACAGAAGCTTTTACACATACTAGTTCACATGTACATTAACTTTGTTACTGTGTTGCCATTTTTAGACTATTATACGTCATATCAAAGATTTTTTTATTGATTGTTCGTAGCATTCATTGTTTTTATTTTTATATTTTGTGTGTAGGTGCATCAATTATCATAACATATTTAACACCGTACCTACTAGAACTTGATTTATCTGAATCATGTAAATAGTTTAGATTGACTTATTCGCTGAAATATACTGGAGTAATTGATACTTTATTTGTTTCAAAACCTTGTTTTACTGATTTTCTCATTCCATTGTAGTATCTTTTCTTTGTCTGTAAAATCATGTATATTCTCTAAGAAAATATCCCATTCTTATCTATTAGCTTTAATTCTCATCTTTCTGTATCTGTGTTTATTATCCTAGTTTATTAATAAATTACTAGTATAGGAATTTTGCGAAGGTTGTTCATTTGTAGTGTACATCACAGACTGTCGTTAATTAAACAACCATTGAAAACCTCAAAGCACTGGATATCCGTTTCACCCTAGTATATAGATCTCCTCAACACACCGTCAGATATCTCGTAGTAAGCGCTTAACCTTCATATAATTGATCTAGTATTTTTGTCTTCGGTTTATGTGTAACAAACAAATGAATTAAAACAACGAAAAATGAGTCTGCATAACGAACCACTGGAGGTAGACAATAAGGACGAGGAGGTCGCGTCCATTTAGCTTATGACAAAAATTGGAATGAAGGAAAGGACATTAGTTTCGAGGTATTCATAAAACCAAAAATAATGTGTTGACAAGCAAATATAGCTTTTCTATCCGTCATACCTAAACATAAGATTCCATCTTATGCTTCTTTCTCGTAGCGCTTCTAGGTAGAATATCACGTTCCGAATGCGTGTTTTCTCAACAACTCGTGTATTGCTTCAGCATTTTCGTATCTGCATGGCACCCACAAGCGTCGAAATTTTTGGATACCTCAGGTCAGCACTAAAGACAAGTTAATAAGGATATCGGTTGCCTCTCATTGATTAATGTAAATATATTAGCCCTACAGGCGGTCTGTCGAAACACGAACAGCTCAGTATTAGCATCTCAGAATAATATGGGTTAAAACTTCATGTGGGGGAGCGTTAGTTGCATGTAAGCCTCGCTGACTAGTCCCAACCAAGACGAAGCCAAGGTCTGAGGTCTCACCAACCATTCAATATTGAAACATAATACAAGCCATGTCGAGCCACTTAACGTAGCAACCACATTGCAAATTGGTCGGTAAGGTTCGTTTACTACTAAGGAATCAATACACATGATTCTGGTTATTCTACATAGTGATCATTCCATATAATTCTTATTCACCTGGCATAAAATGAAAGTATGCTGTGCGAAAAGCTCTTGGTTGTGTAAGTTTTCTGACATGTTCTAATTTAGATATCACAGCCCACACCAACAACTGGAGTATAAATTAAGTGTATATTGGTAGTAGACCGATTGAGGGTACTGTCCTTACCTTGGAGCGGAACCTATGTAATGCTGTGATAACCTGCAACACCCTAGATGAATTCTTTTCGAAGTCAAGCAAAGCTATACTGATGGACGACTGGTCCTACAGGTGTTATGGCGGATTTCGTCTAAGACAGTTCGACAAGCTTGATTCAGTATTGACTTCAAGTGCATTAAACTTCTTACGTTTTGGGTCTTATTTCCAAAACATGAACATCGTGTTTTGGAGTCGCTTTATTTTCATTACAACAAATATATCAGTTACTAGCATCTGGTGACCGGCTAGCGTAGTAAGATGAATCCATAACACTATAAAAAATTTGTTCACATCATACTATGATTGTTTAGCTACCTGTCTTCTTCTGATAACAAGTTCACCAACGAGTTGTGTTACCTTATTTCTTTCATTAGTTGGTTGGGCATAGGAAAAAAAGAATTGAGTTGTCGCTTAAATGCAGTTTCGACGCTGACAGTACAGTGATGAAGTCAGTGTGCGTGTTGACCATTAAAAAAGACAAAATATCAATATGATAGTAATCAGGACGCCAGGTACATGGGAGATGTAGTTGCTTTTTCCAAGTATGTCTTCTCTAGTGAGCTTATTGGGGACTAACTCGGGTTTTATGTACTACCACTATCACAGACTAATTAAGTATTGACCTACTGTAGTAGGCTTATTCTAGATTCTGAACGAATCAAAAATCTCACTCTTTCTCGTTACTTTGTACGCTTATCTTTTTGATGAGTATTAAAATTATATAAGTTAAGCGCTTTACAATCAAATATATGATTGGCGTGTGATTGATTACTTTGTACTCACTCTTATGAACAATTGTAGACTCTTATCTGTGTACACTCATACACTTATGAATATTCGTGTTTTTCCAATGACCTATCGGATTAGATCTAGGTATATTTTGGTTCGAAATATTTTTTATAGACATGCATGATGTGACTATATATACATATCTCACCCACACATTTATTTATACATTTAATTAACCCGTTCTTTGTCTGCCTGCTTACCCTAATTGAGGGCAGGCTTGGTTGGAATAAACCTTATCTATTAATATTTTGTGCCATGACTTATCATTACACTGGAGGCATATGCAATCGCTAAGTTGTTTAAATCAAGTCGTCGTATTACGTCATTCTGGGTAGGTTCTTAATAAGGGCTGAGCACACCAATACTAAAATTCCATATGGTTAGAGATAATCCATATACAGAACTACTATCTAAAATATATCTGACTGAAATGCTAGATTTCTACCTAGAGGAGATATTCTCTTCAAACGTAGCAGGTGAAAGGAAGAAAGATATCGAGGACATTTTGGAAACAGTTCGTTAGAAAACTTGATTACATATCTTCCCAGAAGCAAAGTTCGTTGAAATGCCAATCAGTAGCAATAAGGAACACAACACCATTGTTTTGGACTTGTAAAATCAGGTTTGCCTGGTAGGTAATAGTGACTAAGTTATGATGAAGCGACTTACACCAGTTTGCAAAGCGTCGCAAATCTCAGTTCCTGCTCTTTAAGGTATTACAAATAATCCACACAATGCTTAATCTATTTGAAATTATTAAGCTAAACCTTAGTAATGATGCTTACAGTTTCATTAGTAGGTTGTCTATATTGTATTCCTGATTATTTGGTCGACCAAGTACATTTGAAGATCGCATGATCATACAGGTTTCATAACAGACTTAATGAGAAACTAGACTCCTCCTATCTTAATAGTGTTTATTGTCTACCAGATAAGAAATTATGGGTTGTTTATAGACTTAGTAGTCTATTTCCTAACTTTACTGGCCCATGTTCACGAACACCCTAGGACAAGACCATCTGAGTACGATTTGTGAAGCTAATTCTACAGGAGTAGTTCAACTGCTATATATAGATTGAAAAGACCATCATCGGTGACTTATCTTCGAATAATTTTACGAGTACTGGATTGATCGACGTGATTTACGACTTGGCAACCCTAAGATATGAGCAGAATAATACGGTGTCTTTAAAGAAAATATAACAGTAAACACTTTTAGGGATGTATTTTTGAGAGAACTATGTAGTAAACTCACCTATCATGAGTTATTTCTCATCATTAACTACTTGTAGTAGACATCCTATTAACAGATTTTATTGATTTACATTTTTGTGAATGGATTTTTTTTCATACATAAAAAAACACATTGTGGTAACCAACGTTGATACACATAAATGCCGTGAAACCAAGATACATTTTTCACGTTATTGATTAGATGAAAGTAGACGAACAAATATTGTAAAAAAATGTTTTAAGTGATGCAATCAAAGCCAATGAACTCTGAAAAATCTTGTAGCAAATATATTTGGATACATCTTAAGAATACTAATACTACTGAAGGTGTTTGTCAATTGAAACAATAGATCAAAATAAGAAATTTTTTAAAGTAAAACCTAAAACAAATTCCAGATGCAAAATAAGAAATACCCTAAGTGATAGTATTTTTCAAATGTTTTATGAAATATTGTCTAGTTCAAAGATAGTTTTCATTATAAACTAATAGTAGCTAGAGAACTATTATAAATCGAAGAATATTGTACAATTGTTTCGTGTTACCCTGAAAACTAAACAACAGTGTGTATCCACGCTTTCAAATCAACTCTTACCAAGAATTTTTAGATTCTCATGATGAACACAATACTTCAAACTATTGAGTTAAAATTCGATGATATGGATTTTCGAGATTTGTGATGTTATATGATTTTCAAAGAAATTTATCACTGAATTATTGTGATATTACCGACTCAGTTGACTCTCCGGGTGTGGAGTTCTAGGATTTAAGCCCGTGTGAGTTCATGATTGTGGATTTCTGTAAAGATCATAACCGTGATGCAGGGATAGACTAGTATTCCTTAGTTTTGATCATTCGTCAGCTGATAGTAGTTGGAAAAGTTATTTTAAAATCCCATAAAACACCTTATCAAATAGTTATTTATTCAGAAACATTATGGAGGAATCATTTGTGCTGAACGTGAATCTTTAACGTAAATTAGTGGACTGGTATTGGTTACAGATGCAATGTTAACCAGAAAACATTGAATCTATATATGATAGAACCTAGTGTATTGGCTTGGCTTTGAGATAATTTCGTGGGCGTCTTGTATCAATCACCCTGATGTCAGTTATTAGATAAATCCCAACGCTCACATATGATCGAGTATACATGTTCACACAGACATGATAGTAATAACAATGCGGAGACACAAAATTGTTTTTATTCTAACCACACTATTAAATAAGTCAATAGTAGGGCTTGACAAAATTAACCCTAAACAAACTTAACCGTAGGACACATCTTTCAATTTGTATAACTAAGTGTAATCAACTTCTATAATAAATACACTCAACCTCAAAACGATAGTTCAATCAATTACCGATCTAATTTTGTAACAGAATAAAATAAACTGACGGTCACTAAACATGATTCAAAATAAAGGAAGCTTTTTCGGCTTTATATCAAATCCAGAATAACTTTCTACAGGAATCATGATAGTATCTTTTTTTACTTTGAGGATGTTATCGGGATTGTTTCGAGAGGATCTGATCAGCTTTTTCAAACGCATTGTTAGCCTCAACATACAATACGATTATCCCACTCCAAATCAAACTAGTTAACGTATGCCATATAACTCAATCCATTTCAGTTTTTAATTTCAGCCCATTCTCACATTCCCATAAACTATTTATAATTATTTATTAAACTATGACATTAATTTCATTGTTATTACGGTAACTCCGACATCACATTCGTACAATTGTGTACATTATTCGCGACTTTAGTAAACCTAAATAACCTCAATTTCTTCACATTATACAAATAATATACACATTTAATATTATCCCTTTCTTACTGATCACACATTTTGTTGTCGGTTGTTAGCGTGGAAATATACTCACATTCTAATCAGGCCAGTCACGTGTTCCCGATCTGAGTTGTGTTGAAGTCCTGTAGAATAGACACTGGAAGGGTATCTAGTGTAGATATTCATCTAAGGGAAATTAATATTCCATGGATGTAAGTGAAAAAGTCAAGAATTATTTCAATGTTGATGAATATACAAATCTAGATGACGAAAACGAAGTTATCGGAATCAACTTTTCATCTAAATGGCTATGGTTTATCAATTAAACAGTATGAATTAAAATGTCGCCCGCGTTTATTGAACATAATTAAGCCATAACATGAAGAACAAGTAGTTATTAGGAAACTTTTGCTCATAGGTACGATAATTTATCGGATATCAGAACAAACAAAGCTAAAATTTTATTCTCAGTTATGAAAAATATAGTTGAAATGATTGTTAATAGTAAGAATTAATAAGAACCAACGTAGTATCAAAGACAATCAATAAAAACGACCAAATAACGAGCAAATAACTACTTGGGATAATGATTTATTTGGACAAAATAAAACGTAAAAACTAAGGAGAGGATCGAGACACGACTGAATTGTTATTAAATACACTAATAGAAAATCTTTACACAAATATCCTACACATTATTAATAGTCTCAGGTAGATCAAATATTGCTATTTGAATACTTTGGTTTTCGAAAAGAATTTACAGTTAGAAGTTAAGGATAATAAGATTTAGCAGATCAATGTTAGACAAATTGCTCTACATAGAGAGTATAGTACTATGCAATCTAACTACTTATCAAATTATCTAACATGATCCATGGTGATATCATAATTGTTTGGAAAATGATTTACTGCAAAATAAATTGATTTAAAGTTTATTCACTAATATAACTGCAATTAACGTACAGTAATGTTGCGTGTTTTCGTACTGCGAATAAATCATAGTAATCTAATGATCATGGTACGATCAACATTTTTATACATAGAAACATGCACGTTTTGTAAAAGTGATTATAAATAATTTCGAACATTCATTTGGTAAATAATTTATGGTGACACAAAAAAATTATTTAAATACTTAATTGATCAATACAAATTATTGGTGTAGACACTGATGTCCAAATACTATAGACCGATTATGAGACATAACAATAAAAGTTAATAAAGTAAAATGCGTACATTGTGTTGTTATATCCGAACGAAGAGTAAATGAATGGTAACTTCTAGGAATTATTTATGGACTACTATTACATATATTCCTATTGCATAACTATTGAGTAACTAGATTATATGTATATTCATATATTTTATCATAAGCTTTCATTTGTCCTATTGGCTATTGTTATATGACTTACTATTCTTAATTTGTTCATAATTGATTAAGTACAGTATCCCATACCCACAGCCACTTTGAGCTTGATCTTGTAGAATTGTTATTTTTTGCTTTATGGTGTCATATGGTCTGGTTTGCTTGTATATAAACCACGTATGTCTGAAATATACGATTCATACAGTGGATGCTGAGGTAGCATTCTGGATTCAACGAAAAGGGTTAGGCGAGAAGGATCAATAAGGATTAAGAGTTGACACAAGGCTGCTAATGCTGTTTTAACGTGTCATTGGTTTAGCACAAGAACAAGGTCATATAAGTCGGTATTCCAGTTGGCGATTTTGTCAAGTGATGATTGACAGAGGGAAAAGTCATGACATATATTAACACCATCTTTGCATACCAGAAATAAGCACAGATTCAAATACACTAATGATTATTCCTCAAGTAAAATAGACACCCAAAACGAAGACATACTAGATCAATATTCAGTAATATAAAAGACGATATCCCTAATACAACCATTGTAAATATTCAACGAAATAGACTTCCAGTAGATAAAACACAGGATTCAAATGAGTTGAAATACCCAACAACATCAACTAAGTTATTTTCGTTGAATTAATTCTAGAGAGTGACTATTCGAACTTATCAGTGGACTGATTTTATCAATGACAATTTGATCATAATTTACCAACAGTATTAGGACCAACTAATTTTCTAGCAAAAAGTTAAAAAAGCAGACTTGATAGACATCTGACAGAAAATTTTAAAAGGTGAACTATAAAAAAAATAATTCCACTCTTACAATGTACCTGAACGGTTTGCTAATACATGAATACAATACTGTTGAGCGGCCTGCTTGAATATCTGGGCTACCTGTTCCTGTCATTTAGATATTTCAACAAGTTATCTGTCTTCGGTTTGTTTCAACAGATCATTATGTCGATTAGTTTCATAACCTACTCAGCTAGGAAAGTGCAAAATCAGAAGCATTGTAGTTGCTGGCAATAAACATCGAAAAGAATGTATATTATTCAGATATCCATTTCTGAACTGCTGACATCTTATTGGCGATCACTCAATATTTATTGTCAGGATCGATTAAGAAGTAAGAAACGGAAACTTGTTGAAATACTTTGTGTTGAGAATTCTATATTTTATCAAAAATATGATATTGAATAATGTTAATAATAATAAATAATTTGCTCACATGATTCCTTCATACCCCTACAGAATATGTTATCAGAATTCGAGAAGTTGAACATAATTTCCCAAAGAAACCTCCAAACTACATAAGATATGCTACAAATATGTGTTGATCGGAGTCAGTGAATTTCCCACTAGTGCAGAGAAGTAATCAATATATAAGTGATTAGCACAATAATACAGCAATGGAGAAAGAGCTAGGGAAAAAAGTGTGAAATAATATGTCCAAGACAAAGAGGTAAAATCTGGGTCATTAAGACTGGTTGTGGGCCATATTATCCAGTCTTCAGTCAGCGATTTAAACTGCTTTTTGAGACTCAATCAACAATACTACATCTTTCCACGTGGTTTAGAACAACAATCACTGAACTGAGAGGTTGGTGTTATCAGTCTGAACACTATTAATTGGGATATATAATACCTAATTCGATGTGAAAAGTCTGACGAGTATTGTTTGACTAGTATTCGTTTTATACTCTACCTGTAATCGACATTCTTAACTAATAAAACAATATCATTTGTACATCTAATTACGGTAGAGAATTTTTGGATAAGTATCAAATGCTCAGTCAGGCAGAACATAAGTTATCCCTAAGAGCGTATCCATGACAAGATTAGATAAATATCCAAAGCTGATAAACATGACGAGTTATATTTCTAATGGCAACTTCAGAAGTAGCGCACTACAGGTTTTAAGATAAGCAAACGAAAGAAATTAATGTTTTATAATGCAATTGTTAGGCACCCTTTAAAATTTACTACACAACATAATACGACTGGAATTAAGTAATGGTATATATTTCCGAACGGGCTTAAAATCCGATAAGGTCTGGGAGCTATTTATTAATCTTCAATTAACTACATGAATAAATCAATCTTAATGTTTATAAGCCTAAAGAAGTAAATACCTTCCATAAACAACTTGCCAATAAAAAAGAAAGCAGTAAATAGTATATGGAAGTACTTTATTATGTAACAGAAGGGATAGACATGCATGCGCTACAGTAAAATACATGGCAGTTTATTTTAAAAAGGCCTGTATCGAACCCGTTCAAACAATAAAGATTTTTCCTACTTCAAACGTATATAATTATATGAATAAATACAAAAGAAACAAAGTTTACTATTGTTACAAATCGTAAAATATGACAAAGAACGATGAAGGTCAAGATGTGGGTGCAGACCTAACTCTACAAAGTAATACAATAAGTAAATAAATAATATACCTTAGATATTGGTCTTTTGTTTATTTTCGTCACACAAATCCAAGTATGAACCGAAAATTTAAAAGACTATTCGTTACAATACATTACAACTATTTTATTTGGTTAATTATAAGGTTTCTATAATACACTGGAACCAGCAGGGAGAAAATACAACAGCTGAGAAGAAAATTATCATGTTATTCACCGTGTTTTGTTAAAAAAAACAAGTGACCTTTTGTTGGTTGAACAAACAAATAAACAGGAAAAAGAAAAGACAACTACATGAAACTAGATCATCACAGTGAAGACCATAAGATATGGATAATAATTTGGAATATACAATCCGAAAAAAGGGGACAAATGAAAATGATAGGTTGTAAGTTGAATCATATTTATAGATTTGTTTAAAAAAAGTGTTTTATGGACACAAACAAACAAGAGCACAGATGCATTTCAACTTCTTGTTGTTTGGTCAGAAACAAGATTACCACCAACTAGTTGAGCCATTCCACGATTACCAACTATTTTTATCGCAGGGTTGAATACCTGTTATGCAAAATAGAGTTGAGAACTATATAAACATGAAGAATATATGTTTGATATACAGCTAATAAGTAAACAAGGTCAATAAACAAAATATTGTCGAATTTCTGTTTTCAAGGTCAAAAATAATACTACAAGCAAGACGATGTAGTTCCGCCTACATACTCAAATTAATGTTCTCTAGTGAATCCTAAAGCAAAGCTGTCTTATTGTTATGGCTTGAATAAGTTAGTTGAGTGGCTGTAGAAGAAGGAAAGAGGAGATTTTTTTAATACGAAGGCGGGACCTAACACAATTAGGTACACTGGACAACTGATACACAACAACACATCAACGAGGATAACCTCATGGCGGCCTGCTTAAACAACTGGGCTACTTGTTTCTGTTATCTAGATGTTTCAATAAGTTATCTAATTTTGTTTGTTTCAATACATCATCATGGTTATTAATCGCACAACCTATTCAGGCGAGTTTCTGAAAAGTGTACAACCTTTAGCTATAAAAGTTACAAAAGGCCTAATTAGAGATATCGTGGTTGCTGGCAATAAACATCGAAAAGAATGTATATTATTCAGATATCCATTTCTGAACTGCTGACATCTTATTGGCGATCACTCAATATTTATTGTCAGGATCGATTAAGAAGTAAGAAACGGAAACTTGTTGAAATACTTTGTGTTGAGAATTCTATATTTTATCAAAAATATGATATTGAATAATGTTAATAATAATAAATAAAATAAAAGATAAAAAGGAAAGAAGATGGAACTTTCAAGATCCCTTTTATGTTTCAGGGAAAAACAAGGAGGTAAGTAAACATCAAAGTATATATAAAACACTTTACAAAACGAAGTAATCAACAACAATAGCTGTGAATTATGTGATGTTACTAGATTTTAAGTACCACGGTAGTATTAATACGTAAGAGGTCACTATAATAGTTGTTACTGCGACAACAACACAATAAATTATAATAATATTAATTCGCGTCAAACTCAGTGTTATCAAGAAGTGGAAATACCTTTCTAACGTCGTTCAAGCGTCGGGAAGATACATTTAGGATAGAATTCTGCAAAACAAGATGACGCGTGGAAGACTCAATTGTTGGAGCGTAAGTTGGGAAGTAATGAACATGTACAATACACTGACTACATATTGCTAAAGTTACCTCAAGAGCTCAGTTTCGAAGAGACGGTAAATCAACTGACAGATATGACCTTCTTTGTTTAGTATTCTATATCAGTGTCTAAATCTGGTGAAACGCGAGGCCGATGATAATAGTGCTCTAGCAGATATCAACAGACAATGTGAACGGTTCATATTACTCTCATTGACAGAGGAAAAATTTAAATGTCTAATATTCACCAATGCTCTTCAGCCACCACAAAATGCTGCGATAGGACAAGACCTAACTCAACTGAACCAAAATCCAAACATCACACTAAGGACATTGATAGATGAGTGCAAACGTCTGAAAAGCATCAAACATGATGATGAATTAATTGAAAAGGTAAATCCACATTTAACCTGCAGTAGTGGCAATGCTGCTACTAGGTTAAAACACCAAAAGGAGAAAACATTAGAAACAACTCATAACAAACCAACGACTACTTGTTGTATTTATTAATTTGTTTATTTGAATACATATATATTGGTACAAAGGGGCACCTAATACATATGCGCCACACAATAATAATAAGGATGTGAAGAGATGGAGAATGCAAAGTGCATGTAAGAAAAAGAACAATAACGAACAGAAACTAGTGTATGATAGTGAAATGATAATAATGGGAGGGGCAGTCCAGTTAGTAAAGGCATAAACAGATAGAATTCTTCAAGTTAAAGAAGTTACGTCCATTTTTTATGAGGTAAAAGAAAGTTACAGCAACTACCCTGCATGGGCCGCACCAGTGAAATTTTACTGATATGTGCCGATTTCTCAACCGGTTTAAACTCTGGATTGGATGTATATTAGTATCGATTAACAGACCCTGGAAACCTGTTTGCTAACCTTAACGGTGGAACATTTTTCGCGAAAACGGGCTTTTCGGATGCCTATCTGCAAGTGGAAGTAAATAATAACTGTAGAGAGCTTCTGACTACCAACACTCATCGAGATTTATTTCGACATACCCGCCTACCGTTTGACATCAACACCGCACCGACCATCTTTCAGCAAATAATGGATAAGATGTTGACAAGTATACCTGGAACAGCAGCTTATCTAGATGATATTATAGTTATAGGTTCAACTGACAGTGACTTTTCCAGTCAAGTACATTAAGTACTTAATCGAATGATGGAAGTGTATCTCCTTCATGCATTCGATCAAATACTTTGGTTTTATCTTAGATAAGAACGGTCACCAACCAGACCCTGCCAACCTAGACGCCATTCAGAAGATATCTGCACCAACTGATGTTCTTTCATTAAGATCATTCTTGGGATTAATTAGTCACTACAGCACATTTCTGTCTGATATGCATCAAGAGGTCCCCTGAAAGAATTATTACCAAAAGACAAACCTTGGCAGTGGTCAGCAAAATGTCAAGCATCTTTTAACAAGGTCAACTCAGTGCTCAGCTAAAAGTTTCTTTTAACACATCTTGATCCTAGCTTTGGAATTGTTGTCGCATCGGACGCCTCAAGCCATGGAGTTGAAGTAGTGATATCTCACGTGTTTCCGGACAAATCCGAAAAGACATTTGCTCATACTGCTACCTTGACGTGGTGGTCGGGCTTGCCTATCGTGATGAATCAATCGAGCTAGACTGGCTGGAACAATCGTTCCTCAAGGACATACCATGACAGGCAGGTCAGTTGAAGATCGGTAAGATTAAAGCAGCAAACCCAAGGTCCGAGTGCGAAGCCGTATCGCTGAATGTACAGAGGTGTGACGGCAGTAAGGTGTTTCCTTGAGACAACTAGCATACTAGCGATGCTACTATGTGAAATCGGCCAGCAGGCATCCTTGGCGAAAACCCTAGGATCTCATACCATTGATGTATGCTGTGTTTCTGAAACACGTATACAGGATCTTAGTGTGGTCATTCACTTAGCCTTACCTAGCCGAAACGGGAAGACAACGAGATATACCCTCCGTTTATCTGACAACCCAACAGCAGATTCCCATGTACTGACTGGTGGAGGCATAGCAATAAGTATGAGGGCAGAACAATCATTATTAGAATGGATCCTTGTCAACAGTCGCCTGTGCCGTTCGGCTAAACGGCTCTATAAGAACTCGGAAGGATAGTGACACAAGTTGTTGCTTTTCTGTTGTTCCTGCCTCGCTCTCACTGACTGCAGACCGGATGAAGTGAAAAATGACTTTTACAGAAAGCTCTCTGAACTTCTTCAAAAAGCTAAACAGTCAGACATAGTACTCGTAGCAGGTGACTTTAATTTATTTTATTTATTTATTTAAACACATACATATTGGTACAAAAGGGCACCAGATACATATGCGCCACACAAAATAATGAAAGTAGGAAAAGAAAAGGCGAACTGAAATGTACAACCAGAAGACTCTTTCAGTTAGGAAAGTTAGAACCACTCTTTATGAAGAAAGTAAAAGAAGGTTACTGCAGGATCGCCACTGGCTTCTATTCTGAGCTATATCTGATAACGTCTCTAGCCACTGTGTTGCACCATCTCTTGGACCCCAGCCAGGGAGTCGTGAAGGACCAACAGAAGCTAGCCCTTTGCAGCTTTCTTTCATGCCACGACACCATGTCATACACTGACCTCCTCTCCGCTTTTTCCGACCAGTCCCAGAGTTAGCAAATAATGCACGACGTGGAATTCTCTGGGACGACATTCGTAGAACATGTCCAAGCCACCGAAGTCGGTGTTTCAAGATGGTGACACCAATTGAATTATCGTCTCTGCGCCCGAACATACGATGCCGAACCTCTGCATTACTAACATGGTGTTGCCACTGGATGTGAGCATTCCTTCGGAGATAACGATGATCGAACACAGAGAGTCGTCTAACATCCTCAACTCGGAGAGGCCAGGTTTCACAAGCAAAACTGCTCTCACCGACGCGTTGTAGATCCGACCTTTTACAGCCAGACTAACATCACGAAGGCGCCAAAGATGGCCCAGATTAGCATAAGCCGCTCTGGCTTTCATTATACGTGCATCGATCTCATCACTCACGCCACCATCAGCACTTATATAGCTACCTAGATACACGAACTTCTCAACTACTTCAATCTGCTCACCATCCAGGGTGATTACAGGATGAGAATCCTGCCAGCCTTGTAGGAGTACCTTGCACTTGGAGGGTGCAAAGCACATGCCGTACCTGCGGACACTGATTGCCAACTGATTAAGTGCTGATTGCATGCCTTGGGCATTATCGCACAGTAAGACAATATCATCCGCATACTCGAGGTCGAGAAGTCGTTCTCCAGGCAGCAGATCCACACCGCCATTACTTACATCCATCAGAGCTGTTTCCAGGATGTCGTCGATGGCAAAGTTGAAGAGGAATGGTGAGATCGGGCAATCCTGCCTAACCTCATTGCTTGAATGGAACAAGGGAGAAAGGTGGTTGTATGCCCTCACTCTGCCTGAGGTGTTCGTATACAGGGCCTTTAAGATGTTACTGAACTTCTCAGGCACACCCTTCTTCAATAGACAATCCCAGAGAACAGTCCTGTCCAACGAATCGAAGGCAGCCCTGATATCAAGAAACACTACGATTGTTGGCCTGCGATAAGTATGACGGTGTTCTAACATTTGGCGGAGGGTGAAGATGTGATCAATGCATCCTCGACCAGAACGAAAACCAGCCTGCTCCTCGCGAGTCAATCGTTCTCGGGTTTTAAACAACCTAAGAAGAATGATAGAAGCCAATAGTTTGGACGCAATCGGAAGTAGACTTATCCCCCGATAGTTGTTACAGGAACAACGTGAACCCTTTTTAAAGATAGGGACAACTGTCGACTTATTCCACGATGTTGGAACACCTTGTGACTCCCAAACCCTTGTAAACAACATAGTCAATTCCTTAGTCAGAAAGTCACCACCGTCTTTAAAAAGAGCTGGAGGTAAGTCATCTGGGCCCGGTGATTTGTAGCGCTTCAGGAGTTGGAGTTCCTTGCGGACTTCCGCCTCGTTTGGTGGATCAGTCGTCACCGGCCATGGGGGGGGGGCAGGACAAACTGGTTGATGTTGCTGGAGCAGCAGGCCAGTTGAACTGCCCTTCGAAAAACTCCGCCCACCGTCCAAGACGTCGAGAGATGTTAGTGATTGGCATCCCGTCATCCTCATAGATTGTTTCACTCACACCAGACTTCTTGCTGCCAGTGGCTCGGATGAGTTGGAAGAGCTTCCGGCAGTTACCAGATGCAGCTGCTGCTTCCATCTCATTAGCACGCTCCGACCACCAGGCTTCTCGGTCCTTACGCAAGCTTTGCCCGATTTCATTACGTAACAGCCTTCGTTTGTGGTCAAACTCACGGTCACCCGGAGTAGACCGACGGGCTTCCATCAGTTGTAAGGAGCCAGAAGAAACCCAGTGCTTGTAAGCGGGACGTTTCGCGAAGCCGCAAGCGGCTTTACTCGCCATTTTCATGGCGTCATGTAGATGCAACCAATGCTCATCTATACTTTTCGGTGGGATGATAGCTAGCCTAGAAGCTAGCTCTGCTCGATACTTACTTGCAACAGAAGTTGCAGCCAGTTTACTAACATCGATCCGTTGATGGCGGTCAATCCTTCTGCCACTGAAAAGTAAGGTGAGATTGGCACAGACCAGGGCATGATCAGACTCCAGATAGGTACTCCAAAAGGAGCGGCAGTCTTGTACACAACCATGCCAGCGGTAGCTGATCGCGATGTGATCAATCTGAGTCCAGGCTTGAGATGCAGAGGGAGGACGCCAGGTGGCACACCGGCGATGACTGTGCCGGAAGTTAGTGCTAGCCAGAAACAGGTTGTGGTCTGTGCACAGTTGCAGCAAACGGTCCCCGTTATCTGTCCTGCGACCAACAAGTCCCCATCGGCCACCTAAACGACTCTCTTCTGTGCCTAGACGCCCGACCTGAGCATTCAAGTCTCCGGCTAATACTACAATATCTGTCGAACGCGCTTTCTGGAGAAGAACTGTTAACTGGTGGTAAAAATCATCCTTGATTGCATCCGGGCTGCAATCTGTCAGGGCATAGGCGGAGATGACGAAAAGACACTGTTTCTCACGCCGGTTTCTTCTCACTTTGATGGAACTTTCTAATCTAACAGCACATAACCGACTGTTAATGGGGATCCAATCGATTAGTGCTGCCTCAGCTCTAGCTCTTAGTGCAACACCAACGCCAGCAAGACCAGACGAAGATGCCACAGAGTCCCCGGATAAGCGCACGTGAAACAAGCTTTTCGAAGCGACAGATGGAGAGCGAATTTGTAGTACTTCACTAGAGTCTTGAATACGGGTCTCGGATAGACAGCAAACATCAACATTAAGACTTTCTAAAGACATAGCCAGCCCCATCTGTTGTCCGATCTGCATTAGTGTGCGAACGTTGAAGGAAGCCGGCTTGAACGGCGTACGTGGTTTCAAAAAGACTGCTTCAGTATTCGTAATCGGTGGAAGCATTCACTTTCAACCAGACAGTGACTGGAGATCGTTTAGATAGGACAGAGTTTCCACCATGGGCGAGCTGCTGAATAAGTTGGAAAGGAAGGATACACAATTTGGGAATAAAGGGAGTGAAAAAGCGACGTAGTAAATAATGGTAATAATAATAATAATAGTAATAATAATAATAATAATGATAATGCAAATTGTCTTTCTTCTATTAGGAACGAGAGCAGTGTAGTGCGTCATTTCATGTCATTTGTGTGTGGGCTGTGATACTGCCCGGGTGCCCAAACCGAAGCAGGTGGTTTTCTTAGGGGGCCACACCCCGAGCCTTTGACCTAAAGGTCTAGCCCACAAGGCAGTGGAGCATCGTGAGGAGATGCAGTCCCATGGTAGCTGGTGACCAACGGTTGGTTCGTACGCCATTCGTTCCATCACGATACTGGAGTCCATGTGCACCATTGGTTTGGAATGAGGGTTTTCCAACTCCCCTAGGTGGACCCTCCGTGTCCACCAACCCGGTTAAAGTGCCGGACATTCGCTTTTCGTCCTCTCACTTTCGTAAGCAACACCCCCGCCGCGAGAAGGCAGTGAGTAGGACTTCCCTGGCAGAGGCTATATATTCGCGTGGCCATGTGAGAGCATTTGGAGAGGGAGAGCGGACTCTCACCACTCTCGGCCATACCAGGGCATTTGGGGGCGGTGACTTTAATGCCCAGGTAGGTAGCTTAAACCAAGCAGAAAGACATTTAGGCGGGTATTTTAGTATTTCGGCTCAGGGAACAGATAATGGTGATCTCTTCTACAACTGTGCTTAGACAATAATTTATTTTTAGCAAACACTAATTTTAAGCATAAGGAGAGACATCATCTATAATGGCCTGAATGGAACATTGAGATAGGTTCTCCAACTCTAATTGAAGTCCAAAAAGCTATGGCTAATCTGAAACGAGGAAGAGTAGCTGGTCCAGATAGATTATCTTCAGAGGTCTTTAAGGATGGTTGTCCAATTTTAGCGATTAGGTTGACCAATATTTTAGCTAAAATTTGGGAGTTGGACGTAATCCCATCTAACTGTTCACAATCACTGATTGTCCCAATATATAACAAAGGGTCAAAATCATCCTGTGATAACCATGAAGTGATTAGTTTGACTAACATGGCATCTAAAGTACTAGCCTCAATAATTATCGGGCGCCTAACAAAGACTCGTGAACTCCAAACACGAGAAAATCAGGCTGGCTTCAGACCCGGTTGTGGCTGTATCGACCACATATTTACCATTCGTCAGGTTTTAGAACACAGACACGCTTATCAGCGTCAGACAATGATGGTTTTTCTTGACTTAAAAGCAGCATTTGACTCTGTAGACCGAGAGGTTCTGTGGCAGTGTCTGTCATTGAAAGGTGTACCTCAGAAGTACATAAACTTTGTGAAGACTCTTTACTCCAATACTACCAGTCGAGTGAGAGCTTATGGCGAACTGTCATATGATTTTGCAACCTCAAGTGGTGTCCGTTAAAGCTGTCCATTATCTCCATTTTTGTTGAACTTCATTATAGACCTATTGCTGGAAATAACACTCTAGTCGACTGAATTTTCAGGAATTGATCTCCTACCAGGGGTCCACTAAGCGATTTAGAATACGCAGATGATATAGTCCTGTTTGGTGAAGACGCTGACAAAATGCAGAGTCTTCTGTTAGAACTGAGTAATAATGCAAGGATGTTTGGGATGCGTTTCTCCACATCCAAATGTAAATTGTTACTCCAGGACTGGCCTGCGTCAACGCCTGAACTAAGAATAGGGAGTGAAGTAGTCGAACGTGTCGACAACTTCACTTATCTTGGAAGTCTGATCAGCCCTAATGGGTTGGTGTCTGACGAAATCTCAGCACGGATTCAAAAAGCTCGTTTGGCTTTTGCCAACTTACGTCACCTATGGCGAAGACGAGATATCGGTCTATCAATTAAGGGACGAGTATACTGCGCAGCAGTTCGCTCTGTTCTACTTTACGGCTGTGAAACATGGCCATTAAGAGTAGAAGATACTCGTAAGTTACTAGTATTTGACCACAGATGTCTTAGAAATATTGCTCGCATCTGCTGGGATAACCGGGTAAGTAATAGTGAGGTTAAACGTAGGGTATTAGGGAATTATGGTAAATCAGTTGATGAAGTTGTGAATTTTTCATCGACTGAGATGGTTGGGACACGTATTATGCATGCCCAACTACTGATTACCACGGTGCGCAATGCTGACTAGTGTTGGAGACGGTTGGGGGATTGGAAGAAAGTTAGGGACGGCCAAATCAAAACGTGACATCAGTCCTTGAAGTCACTAACTTCTGGTTTGAGTCCTGTCGGTAGATGCAGACTACTTGGTTGGGCTCTGCATGACTATCGTAACCAATGGTTGGAAACTCTGTGTGACATGGCTCAGAATCGATCACAATGTCGTAGGTGTGTACACTCGCTGTCTTCTCTTAAACCGTAGGATTAAAATTGCTTTATACCTTTATTTCTACGAACTAATTCTTTCTTCCTGTATTATATCCTAATACACAATCTTTCTTTTGTATATTACTACCAGTGAAGTAACTAATTTTGTGAGTTCGATGTTCATCCTGTTGTGCTAATAAAGTGTGGCAACTTAGATCGATGCATATATGTGCGTGGTCCTACGTTACAGCTGACTGACTGATGCTGGTGTGGTTTACGAGGTATCAGTTGGCTCAGAAGTATTGGTGTGTCATGCTAACCAACTAAAAGCAACTTCCACCGCTAGCAACAAGATCTAACATAGGGTACCCCTTGGTGTTCCGATGGACACCTTTGAAATCAAAACCACTGGAATGGACAGGCCGGCCTCCGTGCAAGCAGTGACACCGCTTCTTTATTGTCTAGAAGGTGAACAATCGGAAAAACAGACCGGTCACGTGGTTTCAGGTGCACCCTAACACCAGATCCTATGAATCTGTCCAAAGGGGAAGTGTTAGAAGGATATAGATTAGATTAAAACGTGTCCCCTGAAGGATTGTGTTGGGACACACTGATTGACCATTTCTTAGCAAACCAGCGTTAGCGAATACATGGAGACGACTCTGGAATATTCTTATGTAAAGATTATAAATATACTTAAGTTTATCTTGTTGTGCTTCCCACTTCCATTCAACCTTGTTTATTTGGAATATAATTACATTCTTGTTCAATCGTGTTCTGCTTTAGGGACTTGTCGAGTGAAGTAGTGTCCAAAGAATATTAAGTAATAAAAGTAGCTGGGTTGAAATAAGAGAGATCATCATAACACTCAGAAACTATGTAACTAGACAATTCGGTTGGTAAATAACTATAATGCTTAACCGTTGAACTTATTTACTGTCCTGAGTACACTGTAGTGACCAGTAAACCAAATATTTTAGCAAAAACTAATCGACAATCAATCACAAAACCTATCCCTGTAATTCAACAATTGTAATAGAAAATCTGAACCTACAGAGGTAATTTGCTCATCTATCATTATAGAATATATGGTGCTGGTTAGTCAATGGTTTCTTAAAGTAGTGTATCGAATGACAGAACACACCTCAGCTCACTATTAAACATCAAGCCAAATATTAATGCTCATTCGCAAAAGTGTACTATCTATGTTATATGAAACCAAACAAGACAAGACGAATATGACGAGTGAAAAAAATTACACAAGTCATGATACTATACTGAAAGACGAAATAAGGTATTTCAAAAGTATTGAAACAACATACTTTCTTTATTACCAACTCAGCTGACTGATCGATGGCACTAGCTAATTCTGGGGCTCGACCAGTGTAACTTAAAAACAACCACGTGAACAATGATACTAAAGCAATATAAAATGGTAGGGCCAATATACCCGAAACCATTGATAAACCAATAAATTCTGATATTCCTGTAACAATATGGAAAATTAGTAGAACAACAGCCAAAACAGCAGGAGTACGAAATGTCTGAAAATGGGATAGAAAAAGGTGGATAATAGTGTGATGGACATACGAACAGTAGTTACGAACTATAAGCTTAACAGCAGGCACTCTACCTGTCTGAGACGGTAGTACCCAAAGGAACGAGTGTCCCAGCCAATATGACTGGGTTGAGTTATCATGATGCTGAAGCCACACCACCACGTCGAGGTAGCAGCTAAGGTAGGAATTTACAATGTTAATAAATATGCAGCGTTTCAGATTTAAATTAATTAACTTGCATCGCAGCATATTATTCTCCAAATTTGTAGGTAAGTCACAAACGGTAATCTAGCGCAATTAAAACAACAGGCACTACCATCACTTTGAATCAGTTATTATGCATTTTCGTTTATCTAGTGTGGGGACTTTGACTGGTGAATATTTGTCAAACGTCATGCGTTTTTGACTGACAGACTACAGAATCAAGACAGCAGTTAAAATGGGTAGGCGCTCCTCCACCAAGTACTAATGATTTTTAATCAGAAAATCCAATAAACCTACTGTCGACTAATAACTTAATTCCCTCCTTAGTTTTCGACTTTCACGTATTGGCTAATTTTTTTAATCCTACCGGGAATTATGGAGACTTGAACCCATGCACCATTTTGTGATTTACATGAATATGGTGGATTAGACTATAACATCAGGACAGGCAAAAAATATGTGGATTATTTAATAAATCAGATTAGCAATTAACGAGTAAACTGGATGTCAGTCAATCACGATTTCATTGATTTACAATTTTTTGACATTTTATCTAACAGTAAATTCACGAGAATACTTCTGAAAGATAAAATGGAATTCCGAATTTAAACACTGAATGTGACCCAGTGGCCAAGGAAAGATCTGTGCCCTTAGCTTCAAGATTGAAACGAGGTTGGAACACTGACCAGCTGCATACATAGAAGTATATGAGGCGAGATTTGAACCTATTTATTTAAAATCCATGTCAACTGACTACTGAAAATACTTTGAAAATCAGATATAAATGTCTATAGCTTTTCTTTCCCTTTTGAAAAGATGCATTGAAATTGAATGCTTCAATTTCACGAAATTTTAATCAAACTATTATGATAACACACGTGTTAGATTTACCACAATATTTACTGTCTACTTTAAAATCCATGAGCTAAACGTACACTGAAACAACAGTAAAAAGGACAACCAGAAAGAAAACACAAGCCTACCTGGAATATATCCTTCTTAGAGTTTGACATCCGATAATCTTCTCCCAGTTGTTTTAATGTTTCTTTTAAGCGCTCCAAATAACCTGCAGAGAAAGCCTCACCGCCCATTTTAGGAATTGTGTTAAATTTCTGAACAGCAGCCTTATATATTTTTAAATGAGCTGAATCTAAATCAGTTGGATTGATGTACGGCCGATCAGGTCCACAAATCTACGATAGAGAAAAAACAATAAATTGTAATATACAGAATAGAATCTCAAGTAGATAATATGTATTTGTATTCTGATGTTCTACAACATCATTAGACATTTGTTTTCTGAGAATAGAGAATACTTAAACTCAGGTATTTTACTGTAATCTAACGCAATTGAATAACCGCAAGCAATGAAGTCATCGATACTGTAAAATTTACTATCAAGCAAGAGAGTATACTGCTTATTGTTTAGCTTTCTTGACTCAGTATATTTAATTTAAAATGTAGGAAGCTTATTGTTGATCTCTCCTACAATCGACCGAAAAGGGCTGTCAAGAGTGAGATCGGTTCATAGTTTTTTTTTTAAATATGATACTTATTATGGGAAGGTCTTTGATATACTACACTCTAGTATACAACTAAGTTGTTTGCATGGCGAAGGTGCATCTACTCTTTGTGTTCTACGGAATTCTAATCCTCTGAATTCCTCATGTCCCTATCCTTTTTCTCTTTCCAAATTTATTTCACTGGATTATACTCCTTCAATAACATCTTCAAACCCTAATCTTTCCGATTACTGCTTATACTCTTACTACTTCTACCACTATGAGATTTGAATGGACAACTGCATCTCTGTGCTAATGTGGTATGGCAACTCGAACTTATGTACGTACGTACGAAGTTCTACGTTGTGACTGACTGACTGATTTGCATAAGAATACGTTACGAAACGACAAAAACCACTCACTACAATGCATAAATCCAGAACTCAAACAAGTTCCTTCTCAAGTCATTAGGTGATCTTATTAATGATGGAACAATTCAAATCCAGTTATAATGAATAATATAACACAGGAAATATCTTACAAAAAATAATCAATTACAGCTGACCTGAATTACAGGCATGTATATATAACCTAATTGACAAATCACAACTATACTACGCCGATGATTAGGATAAAACCTTCTTTACCTTGTTCATAGCCTCCGAATACATCTCTTGACATGTTAATATCGCATTAAGGTTGTTTGCCTCGGCAGTTGCTTCCAACATAGAACGTGGTTCTGGAAGAGTATCACTTTCGTAAATTTTTATATATGCTTTGAAATAAGTAAAAAGTTCACGACACGTAACTTCCTGACCATTTATGTTTTTAACAACCAGATTAACTGGAGCTAACAAATGAGGGACTAAAGCGATAAGATTTTCAACGAAGCTAGGATCGATATCTTTTACTCGTCCATCAAATTTTGGATTTGTTGAAACTTTAAGACCGGGATGAGGCATTAGGAAACAATCCAACTTGGAAAAACAAGAGCGAATATGACGGCGGACAGCTTGGTGCTCTGTGTGATGCTGTTGAACAATCTGGAAGAAAACACAATGGTCAAGAAACAAACACAAATTACAAGACACGTAGTTGCACATTGACAGGTTGTCAGTTATGGAAACATACAATAAGTCCTAGTCTGAGCCATGTTGGTAAATGAAGACTACCTGGTTGGGGTCCGCGTGACTATCTTAACCAGTGGTTGGAGACTCTAGGTGATATGGCTCAGAATCAATCACAATGGCATAGGTGTATACACTCTCTGTCTTCTCTAAAACTATTAGATTAAAATTGTTTCATATCTTTCTTATTTCCTGTACTATATCCTTATATGCAATCTTTCTTTTATATATTACTACCATTAAATTAACTACTATGAATTCGGTGTTCATCTTGTTGTGCTAATGAGGTATGGGAACTTGGACCGATACATATATGTGCCTGGTCCTACGTTGTAGCTGACTGACTGACATAAAATAAGACCTGTACCTTGCACGAATAGCACCTGTGACGCATCATATTTTTATGCTAATTTGTTGAAATTTATGAACTATCTATAATTTTATGTATCTTGTAGGTTTCAAGTCACTAACAGAATGAGCGACCACTCTCGTAGAAAAAACGTTTTTGTGTAGTTTCTATTTGCAATCTAAACCATCAGGACGGAGTAAATCTAATCGAAACAGTATTTTTAGTTTAAATATGATAAAGATAATAAATATCCTTCAATACCTGATAAGTGAGTGCCAAAATACAAAAAATTCTATTTTAGGACATCAGGTATAAACCAAACCAATCGAGAACTTTACTAGGCTAAGGACTGATTTCAGTAACGTTTCGTGACTGGTTGAGGCGCTTACATTGGGCCGTTATCAGCATGAAAACGTTTAAAAAACTCAATATGCTCTATATTTCAGCAAAATTGGTATGTTCACTCGTTGAAACAACATGAGGGAATACGGCCATTATATATTCATTTGTGAATAGGTTCCGGTTGAAACCAGGGATCAAATATCACGCAATAAACAGGTTTTCAGACTAGTATGTATCGTAAATAACAGATTTCACACTCAGTTTTAATCCTATTACCGGTCTGAAGGTATAAATAGTGAAGAATATCTGGTATTGTTAAGTTTAAAAACAACACGTAAGCTTGGAGTCATAAACATTGAGTTTGTTGAGAGTTATGGAGTTTAACAGATTGATAGGAGTTAGCACTTTTTACAACCAATGGGACCAAGATTGGTTTCGACTAACTAGTTGTAAACACTTATGCCTCCGTAAACTTGGGATTTTCATAATGTTATTGGCAACTATATGAATATGTTCTGAATGGATTAATTTAAATTATTACAAATATTTAGAAATTCTCTTCAAAGCATGTTACCGGAAACAGAGCGAATACGGTTACAACTGATTACTATAGAGATACAATTTGTGTAGTGATAGTTCAGAACACAAACTAGGATGAAATGAATTTACTGACTCCCCGTGACACGGTTACTGTATAAACGGTGTATTTCATTAAAATGTCCCCACGGTTGACTCAGCCTTGCTACTTGGGCTTAAACTAAATCGGTATATAAATATTTGATAGGTTTCTGAAGCATTTCTCTGATATTAATCGAAGTACAATTAGTAAGCATGTAAGGTGAAACTAAGAACACGTAAGTAACTATTTGAATTATATTGCTTACTGCCGAACAGCGCATCCAATCGTACCACAATTGTCTAACATTACATTAAAGCAGCCTACTTATTGAGTAAAAGCCACTGATATCTAAAAGAGTGGGGTATGGTTTACTGGTGATACTTAACGTGTCCTTGTAAAACTTTCTCAATTAAACCTGTTATATACTAGGGAAAAAGTGAGTACTGATAACTTACGGGACCTCTTATTAGACTATTGATCTATTTATATTCCTGTGGTATAACTATTCAGTAACTGGATTATCTATGTCTATATTCATCTTATTACTAGCTTCATTTTGACCTATTGATTATTATTATATGATTTATTGTTCCTAAATTATACTCGGTTTATTGAGTACTGTCTCCCACGCTTACAGCCTCATTTGGCTTGATTTTGTACAAATATTATTTTCTATTTTATGGTATGGTGTGGTCTGCCTGTTTGGTATATAGACAAAGTATGTTTGAAATAAACGATTCGCATTACAGCAGCTGCTATTGGTGTTTTGGACTCAAGTGGACGGGTTAGGCGGATAAGGACCAATAAGGACGCTAGATTACTCATATTAATCGAACGTCATTGTCACAGTGTGAAGGTCGTAGAAGGCGTATTCTATTGGTGGATAATTTACGCGACTTACGTCCTTGTTAAATTCGTAAGGTCATAACGAATCAGCGACGACCTTGATCAAGTCATAACAATTGGCTACAGTCTAGGTCAAAAACATAATAAAACCAGACTGGACGAAAAGGCAAGTGAATATGGGACTTCATACATCATAGTAACAAAACGAAATTTCTAAGATTTTCGTAGCAATAATAAATGTTGTGAATTACCTTGAGGCGATTATCGAGCAGTTGATTACCACCATTATTCCCGAAGTCATACTCGTACGGGAAACTCCAATCACGAACAAGGAATAAAAGATGCTAGGCATAAAAAGTACAGACATAGACACTGGAGCAGAATGATGTGATAACAAAACCTTTATAACACATAAGGATATCACCGTGTAAAAACGATGAAGTAGAACCAATTCGGTTTTCTTACACCCTAGGAACGAGTGGTGATTTACAACAGAAGTAACCGGTCAACTAGATACCCTGGTACGGCCAAGGGTTGAGAGGGTCAGCTCTCATATGGCCACGCGTATACAGCTACTGTCAGGGAAGTTCTACTCACTGACTTCTCGCGGTGGGATGTTCTTTACGAAACTGAGAAGATAAAAGCGAATATTCAACCCTCTAACCGGGTTGGTGGATATAGAGGACCCACCTAAGGGAGTTGAAAAACCCTGATTCCAAACCAATGGTGTATATGGTCCCCAGGATCCTGAATGAACACATGGCATATGAACCTATTATTGACTACCGGCTACCATGGGACCGCGTCTCCCTACGTCACTCCACTGCCTTGTGGATTACACCTCTAGGTCAAAAGTTCGGATAGTGGCCCCCAGGAAAACCACCTGCTTCGGTTTGGACATCCGGGAAATATCCCAGCATTCACACACCGGATTTGTGTGGCACATATATAATTGGTGCCTCCTTGTACAGATGTTTATGTATTGTGTTGTGTGGCAAAGTAATTAGAAGGAAAGGACCTCTCAAGATCGAAAAAAAGACCTAGTGACAGCTGGTCGACAAAGAAACAGTAGGTACTAAAATTGAGAACAGAATAAACCATGGAACTTTCCCTCATGAGCATAAAACATATAACGCAGCGAAAGAAAGCAAGCGATGACAGTAAAACACTTATTCCTAATTAGCAGAGAGCTACATTATCTGGATATAACGACCAGTGGTTTTGCAAACTTTCGCACTTCATCATTACGGCCCTTTTATTAGTTTTCTTTATGGCTGTTTAAAATAACCAAATGATCATTTTTAGTTGCAATTTGATTGCGAGAATGTCTGACATAGTTGCACTTCATGATCATGATACTACCGACTACCTGTTTATATCATCCATTTCACATAAATGAAAAGCACTGGACATGAGTGTGATTATCAAAGAAACTATACAGAGTCGGTTACAACCCAGGTGATATCTAGACACTCAGTTACAACCAGATAGAAAATGGGTGTTGCACTGCGCTGTAAATGCTGAATGAATTTTTATCAAACCGCTTACCTGGAAAGGTGTCCCTGAAATATCAGATTCTAAGGCGAGTCGACCATATTCAGTGAATAAATGCAAATGCTGCAGGTGATCTTCTTGAATATTACCATGAATGTTGTAAACTTGAGTACTACTAACCATTGTACTCAAAGCGAAAACCGTAGCACACTGACGCACAGTACTAGTACTATCAAAAGAACCCTTGAAGCAAAAGTATAAAGAGAACATCCACGAACCTGTGTATCCATTAACAGAACGACTACTTCCTCTCCAGATGGTAGAGTCATAAAGAATGGTTCGCTCCATAACAATATTCCAACAGTGTCTCTCTCCGAACCACCTCGCCAAGGAAAGCCCTTCAAAGGTGTTTCTGGGTCTCCTAGCCAGTTAGTACGGTCACTGGACAACAAATAACGTAGGAAAAAATCCAGTAAAAACGATTTTCCTTGACGAAACGCACCAGCAACTGAGACCACAACAACTTTTTTGTCACGCACATCCGGTCTTAAAAGAATTGAAGACAAAGACTCCTCATCTAGAGTGAATGATGTTTTCTTCATACATTCTTCAACATTTATAATTTGAACTGCATGTCCATCTGCGGCAACCATCCTCTACCAGTAAGTAACGCACTATTTGTGATATCCGCCTAATATTTACTTTCAGTTTTCAACACCGAATTTGACCAAAATCAACCAAACATAGGGATAATAATCATAAAAATTGCAAACGTAAGTGGAATCTAGATTAATGAATAAAGTATTCAATGATTTTGCACAGTTTTTCAGTCAGTTATACATATGAAGGACCTTATTTCTATGAATCAGTGGTAACTACTCTGATTTATAATATGAGACACAAAACGCTTGGAAGAAAATTCATCATGAGACGCTTCAAACAGATCTTAGTTTTGCTTCATCATAGACCTTCCTGAAGTCTGTTCCATTAGCCTTAATTGACAGAGAAAATATCTAACATACGATTGGTTGGGTTCTCGAAGTAGATAGAATATTTTCTCTAATGAGCAGACTGTGAAATGATATTGCAGATTGAGAAGCGATGGTTGTCAAATGGTAAGGTTTATAATTTACAGACCGGCAGATGAAGACGAGTTGCAACTTAATACATCTGATTCCAAGAGGTTTTAACTTGAGTCGGTGAAATCTCAGGTGATAATAATTATCGTCAGAATACTGCAAAAGAGTTATGGGGAAGTCACTGTATCTGTAATCCACGTAAACTGGTCTATCATACCCGAAAGTTTGTTCAAAACACTTTTAAGTTATAACAGCCTAAGTTTTTTTCTTATTTACTAGCAACTGTTGCCCCTCGTGGAGCTATAGCATCTCACAATTACGTTTGTTTACGGTTAATTTTGTCGAACCGTTTTATTAACTTATTCAGCAGACAGTGTCGTTAGAACAATAACAATCTGTCTGCCTCTTTTTATCATTAATATTACCATCATGTCTGTATAAACATGTATGCTTGATCACATGTGACAACCTACGGAGATATTCCTCACTCTACCTTACATGTTACTCGCTCAAATACCGTTCGGTAAAACGTTCACTTTCCCACATATTCATGCGTGTGCTTGAATCTTAATAATTAGGCTGATTAGACTTGACTCTGAATCCGCCTATGTACTCACATGCTCGCACGCATTAGCCATTCTACTCCAATTCGCTTGGTGTGTTAGCAACCTTGTTATCTGCGCTATCCAGTAATAAACTGTAGTCGGCGCTTCATGTTGCTGTCTGAATTCACAAACCATTGGGATTTATTTAACAACGGTTATCAGGGTGACTGATATATGAAGCGTTAAAAATTATCTCGCGGCCAAGCCACTGCAGAGCAAAGACCACTGACAAGGAATCTCTAACTAACTCAGTCCTGATCTCTCCTTTCCAGTTTTCCAAATTGTCGTCTATTCTTTTAATGTTGGCCTACAATTTTAGCTTCAGATTGAGGATACGACGGATATTCTAGTTTTACAACTAGCCACCAGTAGTATCTTCTATTATCGGTCGTTCCCGGCCAGAGGAAATCAGAAGTCAGACGAGAAGAAGTAGGAAAGATATATTTGATACGCTACCAATATATCGAGAAACCTTTACTATAAGCTGGCTAATGAGCGTAGGAGCTGTGTCCCACGCCGAGTTGAAACGTGATCTGGTACGGATGCATGACCGAAAGCCTTCAGCTAAACAAGTCCACTAAAACAACGTGGTCAGCATCCAATGTCGAACACTTAATGAGCTATTGATTTCGGGGAATTATTTACAGCTACAGATCACTCCCCCCTAGTGGGGTAGTGATACCACTAAGACGTGACCAGCCAGAAGTTTAAACCCAACGAGTTTGTCGTTGGTAAATGCTCTTCTGATAGCTTGCTTCGTTTAGCAGCGTCTGGTCGTCTTTCCTTAAACTATGGGACCAAAATGTACAACATAGCAATAAAGAAATATAGTACAATGAAAATTTCGGTTCTTTGTGAAACTTCGTCGTTCTTTTCCAGCCGTCCTGGAAAAGAGGAAAAAGAAAACGTGTGAGTGCATGTCGAAAATACACTCGTACTTGCGTAAGGACACAAGATGAGCGGGAAAAAAAGTGAATAAACCAATACACTTACAAACAGCGTAAAAGCGATCGGAAAAAAATGGTTTTTTTTGGTTTTTTTATGTAAAAAAAAATATAAATACGCTCAAAAGAAATAAAAATGATTTTGGGGAATTATTTACAGCTAAAAGATGTTCTTGGGTTTGTTTCTTTTATTTTTGTCTTCAAGATCCAAAGTTAGGACTAATTTATGGTACAGTTCGGTGATTTCCAAAAGATTTTGGCATTTTAATCCTCAGCATCTTTTTCTAATCTCCTCTTCAGCCGGAAGCTGGTTTGTTCTTTCCCACAATCAATTACTTCTGATAGTCTACAACCAATAGGTCTGAAATATTTTAAGGCCAGTGAGTTGTCACTGCATTCTAGCAAAATCACCCGGGAGTCGAGTCATCGAATACCGCACAATTTACCGATCCCCATCAAGGTCAATGGCAATTAATGTGCATTATTCAATTTCACGCCATAGACTGGCCCATGCTATGCTGACCATACTTTTTTCCTATTCCTACCCTTACTATGGCAAACGAAGACTCGGTTGGGAAAACCTATTTATCGTTTTATGCAACATTACACGGTGCTTTTGTAAAATGTGAGAATCATATGTCAAATACACATGATTTGCAGATCTTCGGTCGTTCTTTATAAACCTCACGAGTCTTCAGGCTCTTTTGTTATTCCAATGGCTCTGTTTCCCTTCCTGTTTCCTTCGACCCAATCCTATGTTGACAGGAATTACACTTTCGCCTATTACTACGTAACACATATAAACACGTACACCGCATCACTAATATATTTTCGTAATAACGTCGTTTGTGTTATACAGTCATTGAAGTAGCGATAGCACCTGGATATGACGAAAGGGTAATCCACGTTAGGCACTAAGTCGTGAGGTATGACTTTTACATTGGTTGGTTGATCACACCATTCCCGTCTAGCCCGAGTAGCTCCCCAATGATTCGGCACAGATCATCTACGTTGGTAATCTACGTCATATTGCGTAAACAACTGTTTATAAATGCCTGTATTCATTTGATGATGATTGTAGTAGTTTTTTAAGTTTGAGCTAGGGAAAATGGGACTATCTTGACGTTTGTATTGAAAATTCTGACTTTGATGTTATCTGGCGGTTGCTTTGGGTTTTTCATGTCATTCAGCTGTAAAGATCTTTCCCTTGCCACACAGTTTTTGTTCCCACACCTCCATCAGATCCTCCATGTTTACTAGTGACGCTCCCCACTTATGTAAAACTTTCTATCTCTTCAAAAGGTTTTGATGGGCTCTGGCTGCGTTGGATTTAGGACCCTGCTTCTTCCCTTGCGTATATTCAGACCTACTGACACAGAGGCTGCAGCTACATTGGCTGTCCTCGACTGCATTTGTTGCTGTATATGATGTGAAACGGTCAAGTAATATCCAGACTCCAAATCATATGGCTTCATCGAAGTCATGCATTGTATTCCATGCTTCCTCTGAAACTTGATGATTTCTGAAATCTATTCAACCACCAGAAGAAAGAGATGGGCTGATAGTAGGCAGTCCGGCCTAACACCGGTCTTTACCTGAAATGCGTCCGCGAGTCGCCCTTGTGGACGACTTTTGAGTGAAGTCTCAAGGAGTTCTTACATTAGTAATAGCCTTAAGTACACCATAACGTCGAGGAAGATTCCACAAAGTTTTACCATTCCACTCTGTTGTAGCTGTAAATAATTCCCCGAAATCAATAGCTCATTAAGTGTTCGACATTGGATGCTGACCACGTTGTTTTAGTGGACTTGTTTAGCTGAAGGCTTTCGGTCATGCATCCGTACCAGATCACGTTGCAACACGGCGTGGGACACAGCTCCTACGTTCATTAGCCAGCTTATAGTAAAGGTTCCTCGATATATTGGTAACGTATCGAATATATCTTTCCTACCTCTTCTCGTCTGACTTCTGGTTTCTATTTGACCGGGAACGATCGATTATAGAAGATACTACTGGTTGCTAGTTGTAAAACTAGAATATCCGTCGTATACATCAGTGGTGAGCCCGACGTGATCTGGTACACCAAGCGCACAAACTGCGAGTCTGTTCCATTTTAGAATATTATTATTCATTGTTATTCTTCATTTGATTTTTATATATTGTGATATACTTTTTTTTCGCGAGTTGTTTCCCGGATATATTTTAATTAGACATTTTTCGTTCTCTATATTACTATGACGGAACACTCTCCTAAGGTTTTTAAGTTAAAGTCTATTCCCCCTATTTCCATTCAATTAACTCCTTTCTGGCCTCATAATATCGAGTCCTGGTTCTGCTACGCAGAAGCCGACTTTAACGGCCACAGCATTACAGACTCACGCTCACGATTCCTCGCGGTAGTTAAGGCGTTACCGCGTACGGTACGTAACACCTAGTATGTTTACTAGTGATGTTTCGGAACCTTACGAAACTCTCAAACGTTCGATTCTAAAACGTGGAGACCTAACCGACCGACAACGGTTAGACCGACTCCTCCATAACATCGACCTGCAACATGGTTCTGCTACAGATATGTTGCTTAGGATGAGAGAAGTGATAGGTCAAAGAACCTTCGACGAAGGCCTATTCAAAGAACTTTTCTTATCCAAACTCCCAAAACAGGTGCAGGCGGATCTCGTCTCGTTCCAAAACAACGCTGTAGACGAGCTGGCTGCATCTGCCGACCGAATCCTAGAAATCACCAAATCCACTAGCGCCGAGGTCTTTTCCGTCAAAGAAAAACCTCAAACGACCCCGATTGACATTACCGAACTATGTCATACACTGACACGAAATCTTAGGTTTCGTAATGACCGTAGTCGGTCAAAATCCTCAAGTAGGAGCGTTTCACGTAAGCGATCTGCCTCTCGACCACGAGAGACAGACAACCCCGACTGGTGCTGGTATCACAACCAGTACGGTAAGTCCTCTAGAAATTGCAGGAAGCCCTGCAATTACCCGAAGTCTAAGGCAACTGACACGAATAAGACTTCGGGAAACTTCCCAACCGGCACGTGTTAACGGCAACCGTGGCCGGCGAACACAGCCGCCTCTTATATGTCACGGATGTGACTACGAAAGTTCGCTACCTCGTCGACACTGGCGCAGAAGTTAGCGTTCTTCCAGCAAATCCCGACGACAGACTTCGCGAGTCTGTTTTAAGTTTACAGGCGTCAAACGGAAAGCCGATCGCTACTTACGGTAAAAGGTACGTCTACCTTAACGTGGGTTTACGCAAACCCATACACTGGATTTTCGTGGTTGCAGATGTCTCTATGCCAATCATTGGTATAGACCTGTTACAACACCACAATCTACTCATCGACACACGCTCACGAAGGTTATTAGACGGAAACACTAAGTTATCCGTTTGCGTAACTCCTTGTTCCGGTTGCAGGTTATCCCCAGTCACGATTAAGCACACCATAGACCCATTGTACCAATCAGTACTCGACAAATACCCCGGGATACACCAATCGCAATCGAAATTGCCTTGTGTAACCAGCAGATGTTACACATCACATCTCGACTACAGGACCACCTGTATTTTCGAAAGCCCGAAGACTCGCTCCCGAGAAGCTTAGGTTAGCTCAAAACGAATTCGACCACATGATGGACCTAGGGATAATTCGACCATAATTCGACGAAAAACGCTATCATAACTCCCTTCGGCCTCTACGAATTTTTACGAATGTCTTTCGGTATAAGAAATGCGGCTCAAACCTTCCAAAGGTTTATAGACGACGTCTTCCGAGGTCTCAACCTCGTACATGCGTATGTTGATGACTGCCTCATAGCAAGTCCGGACAGAGAATCACATCGCAAGCATCTGGACATTGTTTTCGATCGACTCCGAAGGCATGGCATTACTGTCAACATTCAGAAATGCCAAATCGGAACTAACTCCTTAGACTTCTTAGGACACACTATTGATGCCCAAGGCATCCGACCCCTTAGAAGCAAAGTGGCGGCCATTCTGGATTACCCAAAACCGACCACGATCAAGCACTTACGAACTTTCAACGGCCTTGTAAGTTTCTACAGACGGTTCATACCTAAATGCACATCCCTTATGAAACCGTTAACCGATCAGCTTCGTGGAAATGCAAAATCAATTAGTTTAGACGACACAGCCCGTAAAGCATTCTCCACAGTTAAGGAACACATCTCTAAAGCAACCCTGCTTGCTCATCAGGACACTCAAGCGCCCATTAGTATCGCCGTAGACGCATCCGACTCAGCAATCGGAGGAGTCTTACAACAATGGGTTAACAACTCGTGGCAACCTTTAGGATTTTTCTCCAGACGGTTGTTAGACGCGGAATCTAGGTACAGCACGTTCGGTAGGGAACTCCTAGCTATGTATTGTGCTGTACGGCGTTTCCAACATTCCATCGAAGGAAGAGAATTCACGCTTTTTACCGATCACAAACCTCTTACCTTCTCCTTAAGTTAATCTTCAGGCAGGTACTCACCGCGAGAGTCTCGACAACTCGACTACATTTCGCAGTTTACTTCAGACATACAACACATTTCTGGAGCTAACAACGTAGTCTCAGACGCCTTGTCTCGAATAAGTTCCTTGAACAGTTTCCAAGGAATCGACCTTCTTAAACTCGCTCAGCTTCAAAAAGAAGACATTGATCTTCAGCATGAGTTATCCTCGACAACTCTTAAACTAAGTATTAAGCAGATGGGAACAGGTAAGGAAACCTTACTCTGTGACACATCTACAGGTAGGGATCGTCCAATAGTACCAAAACATTATCTCCGCAACGTCTTCAATACGTTGCACAATCTTTCTCATCCAGGTGCTAGTGCAACAGTCAAACTTATAGCCGAACGCTTTTGCTGGCCTGGCATGAATAAAGACGTGAGGGAGTGGGCACGCTCCTGTGTAAGCTGTCAGAAATCTAAGGTCGTAAGACACAACAAATGTCCCTTAGGTTCTTTCAAAACCCCTGACGCTCGTTTCGACCACGTTCATCTAGATTTGGTAGGACCCTTACCTGATTCCAACGGATACTCATATCTCTTAACATGCGTAGACCGTTTCACTCGATGGCCAGAAGCAGTATAGATTAAGGACATTACTGCTGAAACAGTGGCTCGCGCTTTCGTCGAACGACGGGTAGCTAATTTCGGTTGCCCTTCCACGATCACTACAGACCACGGACGTCAGTTCGAATCTGGAATTTTCCGTTGTCTGACCTCACTATTAGGAATCACTCGCTTCCGAACGACCGCCTACCACCCACAAGCAAACGGGTTGGTAGAACGTTTTCATAGACAACTTAAAGTTTCATTATCAGCTTCAAACGTTTCACAGTGGACAGATGCTCTTCCACTCGTCTTGCTAGGTATCCGCAATGCAGTGAAAGCTGACATTGGATACACTGCATCTCAACTCGTTTACGGAACGACACTCCGACTTCCAGGAGAATTCGTAGATCCTTCAGCTTCTTCATTGAACATGGATCTGAACTCTTACACGAGTAGGCTTACAAACGCCTTGCGTTCAGTTAAACCCGCTCACACTTGACCTCAATCAACTGATGTTTTCGTTCAACCTGACTTACGAAATAGTACACACGTCTTCGTTCGTCGAGACTCACATCGACGACCTCTCGAATCAGCATACGAAGGACCCTTCAAAGTTCTTCAACGCGAACCCAAGTACTATGTAGTCGATAAGAACGGCACGAACGACAGCATCAGTATCGATCGCTTAAAAGCAGCGTACTTAGAAGGAAACCCTAGCTACGTCGAATTTCCTTCGGTACAATCAAACGATACGGCTTCTACACTTGTAGTACCCCACACGACGGCCGACACACACCTTGACACTTCGTCAACATCGGAAAATAAACCTAAAAGGAGTAAGATTTCCAGAACATCTTAACGACTGTTGCACGTAGGACACAAGCTTTATCTCGAATTCCCTTTTCATTGTTTATTATAAAAAATAATTTTTTTAATATGCTCATTTTTTTATTTATTTAAAAAAACAAAAAACAAAACATTTTTATTTTTTTGAGCGTATTTATATTTTTTTTTACATAAAAAACCCAAAAAAAACCATTTTTTTCCGATCGCTTTTACGCTGTTTGTAAGTGTATTGGTTTATTCATTTTTTTTCCCGCTCATCTTGTGTCCTTACGCAAGTACGAGTGTATTTTCGACATGCACTCACACGTTTTCTTTTTCCTCTTTTCCAGGACGGCTGGAAAAGAACGACGAAGTTTCACAAAGAACCGAAATTTTCATTGTACTATATTTCTTTATTGCTATGTTGTACATTTTGGTCCCATAGTTTAAGGAAAGACGACCAGACGCTGCTAAACGAAGCAAGCTATCAGAAGAGCATTTACCAACGACAAACTCGTTGGGTTTAAACTTCTGGCTGGTCACGTCTTAGTGGTATCACTACCCCACTAGGGGGGAGTGATCTGTAGCTGTAAATAATTCCCCGAAATCAATAGCTCATTAAGTGTTCGACATTGGATGCTGACCACGTTGTTTTAGTGGACTTGTTTAGCTGAAGGCTTTCGGTCATGCATCCGTACCAGATCACGTTTCAACTCGGCGTGGGACACAGCTCCTACGCTCATTAGCCAGCTTATAGTAAAGGTTTCTCGATATATTGGTAGCGTATCAAATATATCTTTCCTACTTCTTCTCGTCTGACTTCTGATTTCCTCTGGCCGGGAACGACCGATAATAGAAGATACTACTGGTGGCTAGTTGTAAAACTAGAATATCCGTCGTATCCCCACTGTCTAATTTCTCCTCAAATCAAAAGGTTTGATGTACAGTGATTTATTCTACTTAATAGACTGCTTAAAAATGATCCGTAACGTCGCGAATCGGTCGGCACATGATCAGTCCTTACAAAATCAAGGTTATCGATCTCGGAGTTGGGTGTCTACTGAATGTTTTATTCGAATGAACGACAAACTGTTGAAAGCCTTGACCGCTTTGACACCTATGTAGTCCTAATCCATAACCAACCTTGATTTATTTCGATGGCCTAGATAATTTCTTCCATTGTTGGTGGTGTAATATCTGTAGAAAGATCCGTATGTGCCACTTCCATATTTTGTGGGTTCGGTGGTGCTTTGCTGTTAGTTTGGAGTTGCTTGATATCTAAGAGCAGTTTAACGACTTATATTCCTGCTTGCCATTTGCTATTTATTATTTTTTATTCATTCAAACGTAATGTACATATTCGATCCTTAAAGTCCTTCAGATGTTTGAAGGGGTCTAGAGGGAAATATGCTGAAAATGCTACAGGTATTTGCAGTTTGACAATACTTTAATCAGCAACACCTTCTGTGATTGAATCGTATCCACCCAGTGAAATCAGATGTCAGAAGCGAGGAGGTTAGAAGATATATTTGATAGGTTATCAATATATCGAGAAGTGACTGATCTAAACGGGCTAGCGATGACGGGAGAACTTGAACACTACTAATGATCTGGTGTGGATGCATGACCGAGAGCCATCAGTTAGGTGAGCCTATTAAAACTAATGCGGTCAGCGTCCAATGTCGAGGACTCACAGAGGTATTCAGTTTGGGAATTTATTTACAACTACAATGCATATCGGTGAGTAAATATAACTTGGCAACTTGTGATGGATCCCAGCAAAAGAACTTAGTCAAGACATAACAACACGCAATGTTACCAATAATATACTAAAAGAATTGACGCTACAAACCTAAGCATATGTCCATGAGTAACGCAAAAGGTAACAAATTACAGTGTGAATATAAAGTCGTATATTGAACAACAAAATGGTAGCAGCTGTTATAAAATGAATGGTACCTGCAAGCTACTCTCTGAGATAACAACCACAAATAAGCTCACTTGATCAACAAAGATTCTTCTGCATGTGATGCCACCAACGGCAAAATGAAGATTAAATCCTGCAGTATTATTCAATAATGATCTGGGCCAAATCTCCAAAGTAGTGTGGAAAGGCCTGAAAGGATGCTATAACACTATTGTCATCTTCAATCAAGGGCCGTAGCCCGTAAAGCAGAAGAATGGATGGCGGAGAGAGCGTTTACATTTTAGGAACTGCGTTAGTGTAGTGTATGTTAGATATAGCCAAACAAATATGTTCTTTTCTTTATCATTGATACAGAGAAACAATAGATATTGTATACAAAGGTGGTTACATATAAAGTGTTATTACAAAAACTCACTGAATATACATGTCACAATAAACCAAACCTACCCCTGAAACGACTCAACTGGATGGACAAACACCAAAGGAAAGTAGAGAATGGATGACTCACAAATTTTTTACGGCTGTACGGTTTACAAGGCGGGTAGACGATGGCTAATCCAGTACCTACAGAGACAAGAGTGGTTGAAACTATCTAACCAGGTTTAGGCTAAGTCTTGACGGCGAGTAGTTTCATATCACATCAATAAAATAGGAGAAAAAGGGAACGGCATCTTATAAGGGCTTTCGAATATTGTGTTCTTTAACATTCTGTGCACCACCGTTAACACCATATTCTCCCACAATCGGAGCTTCATTCCTTACAGAGAATTACCGTCTGAGTGTTCTGTGCGTATGGTGCCAAAATCACCGTTGTATCCTTAAATTTAAGACCGTATCCATTAAAAACCGGATAATCAAAAATTCCCCAGAATTCTTATGATTTACCTTTCTAAACTATTAAAGACTAAGATTGGTTACATTGCTAGTCTTCACGCGCTTGAATCTAATTATGCGCTCCAATGTAGTGTGTTCGAGGTTATTGGTTTTCTAGGTGAGATACTTTGTGAATGCTTCCAATATGGTTGCGGTCATATCCTCTGTAAGCTTCCATTAATCGGTGTTAATTCTTCTTGCTTCGAATAATCTGAATACCAGGAATTCGCCATTCTCCTAGTATATCAAGAAGAGTCACCATTAAGTGTAAATATCGCTAGACACCAGGAATCACTGATCACTATTAATTTCACCTTACATGATATCTATGGCTAGATAAATAGACCATAGCTAACTTGAGGCAAAAACAATCTGAATTTTTAGGACTATCTAAGTATTCTAACGCAGTCATCCAGGATCGCTGATAATGCTGGTTGTTGCACTGGTGATTTTGAATAGCTTTATGGTTTTGTAAACCTTTATTATATCTGTTAAGGTATATATATATATATATATATATTGCTCTCAAGCAACCATGGTCTGTCTCGAGATTATGCTGGCTAGAGAACACGTAAGCTGATTGTGGTTAGAAAGATTAAAAGGTGAGAGTGTGAGTTTCATGAAACTTAGTCCAAGACTACAGTCTTATTACTGATTTCTAAGTACTAATTGTCTTGAACTATTTCCCCTCCCCTGAATGAGACTAAACTACATTTATCAGACGCGCACGTTCCTGGTTTTGATTCGAGTTTGTGATGGAAACATTTGACTATTTCTGAAACAATGGTTAATTAGCTGATGTTACCAACATTTTTTTGTTTCAGTGATGTCAACCTATGTAGACATCTCTACTGTGTTCAATTTCGACCACAGAGGTCAATATGTGGAAATTTCCCCCGATAGAACAAAAGCTCGCCGTCAAATCGGTTTCTGTGACGGGGTGGTTATTTCCCAAAGCTTCATCCGGCCAGGCGAAGTGGTAGCTGTCGAAATTACAGAAACACAGCGAGGTTGGACTGGAGATTTGAGAGTCGGATTCACTTTACTACCGGATAACTTGCTCTTACCTCTTCCCAGGTAAAGTGGCATAGTCTATTGAGAAACTTAATCATGTTTGTCGTGTGTAAAATTATTAACATATAGTTTTCAGCAGCCTTACGGTGCTGCTGTCTCCACTATTTGTTTCTCGCAGTATGTAAATGGGCTTTATTTTCGTAGAAATGTAAGTGTATGTGATTAAGATTTTGGTGTACATTATGGTTCTATAAAACAATAAAAGCAATGGCCAACACAAATTCTACAAGTCTTCTGTCGAAACCTCAATAAACTATATAGGCCATATGTATTTTGTAGGAATCAATAAACTCATATTATTTGTTTATTCATTTAAACACATACATATTGGTGCAAAGGGGCACCAGATACATATGCGCCACACAAACCAATGAAAATGGGAAGAGAAAGGGGGAAGATGTGTATATATAAAAGAAAAAAGTAGGATGAGAAAAAAGAGGAGAGTAATGATGGGGAGAACTGAAATGTACAATCAGAAGACTCTTTCAGTTAAGAAAGTTAGAACCATTCTTTATGAAGAAAGTAAAAGAAGGTTACATCAGGATCGCCACTGGCTTCTATTCTGAGCCATATCTGATAACGTCTCTAGCCACTGTGTTGCACCATCTCTTGGACCCCAGCCAGGGAGTCGTGAAGGACCAACAGAAGCTAGCCCTTTGCAGCTTTCTTTCATGCCACGACACCATGTCATACACTGACCTCCTCTCCGCTTTTTCCGACCAGTCCCAGAGTCAGCAAATAATGCACGACGTGGAATTCTCTGGGACGACATTCGTAGAACATGTCCAAGCCACCGAAGTCGGTGTTTCAAGATGGTGACACCAATTGAATTATCGTCTCTGCGCCCGAACATACGATGCCGAACCTCTGCATTACTAACATGGTGTTGCCACTGGATGTGAGCATTCCTTCGGAGATAACGATGATCGAACACAGAGAGTCGTCTAACATCCTCAACTCGGAGAGGCCAGGTTTCACAAGCATAGAGCAAAACTGCTCTCACCGACGCGTTGTAGATCCGACCTTTTACAGCCAGACTAACATCACGAAGGCGCCAAAGATGGCCCAGATTAGCATAAGCCGCTCTGGCTTTCATTATACGTGCATCGATCTCATCACTCACGCCACCATCAGCACTTATATAGCTACCTAGATACACGAACCTCTCAACTACTTCAATCTGCTCACCATCCAGGGTGATTACAGGATTAGAATCCTGTCAGTCTTATAGGAGTACTTTGCACTTGGAGGGTGCAAAGCACATACCGTACCTGCAGACACTGATTGCCAACTGATTAAGGGCGTATGAATGAAATGATGACTTCTACAACAAACTCAAAACCTACATCAAGGTGATTATAGCTAGTTTTTGTACAGTTGAGATCTTCCAATGCTAGAGTCCTTTGATTTACTTTAGCATAATAGTTTCAAGGGGTAACCAATTAATTCTGTATCAGCTAGTTGTTTAATCTACTTTACAATAGAAAGCAAAGCAGCAAGTTTGGTCCTGCTGATATTTTGACATTACTCTCTAGTTTTATTATGTCAGATAATTACAAACTAATTTCGGTACTACTCTATGGGCCGATTTTCATTTCTATATTAGGAATCAAATAAACAAAATCCCATTTATTTGCTATGCTTTATCTGTGATTCCATGTAAATATCTCCCATTTGTTTGATTAGAAATCAATGGTGATTTATGAATTTTTATTATGTTTGAGTTTTAATATTGACTGGTAATATTTTTTAAGTCAAAAATATCAGGGATGATTAGTTTGATTTAAAAGCGAATTTGTTCATAATTTATGGCTTAGAGATTGAAGTACTAGCTGAAAGTGATTGATATCTGATAAACTAATATGGCACGTCACAACGTGAAACTCTTGCTCGATAATCACTTGTCGTCCTTCTGCTACACATTCAAATCTTATAATTGGTAGATTTCGTAGCATACAACTATTTTTCTGTCTTCAAGAATGCAATCGCTATAGTATTATTAATAACGTTTCTAGCAAAAAAAACAGCTTAAGAATAATATACGTGTTAACCTTTACTTGCTTCGACATGGATTCGAACAAATTAGGCGAAGGCCGGAAGTAAAAGTAGACTTTTCAAGGTACTCCCTCCAAAAACTAAACATGTTGACTTTCGTAACTATACTTTTAACGATTTATTTGACCATTCATAAGTAGAAACATTTGATTTCCATTAAACCCACTTCATCTATGAGTTAAAGTGAACAACTACATTTACCTGTGAAAAACGAAAAATGTACATAAGTTGCAGAACTATCGCCTTAACTGAAATTAGCATCTTAAAAGTATGGGATGGTATTCATAAAAAGAAAGGTAAAAATGGGAGGTTCTGTTAAGGAATCAGATTGGTAAACTATATCAAAAGCTAGTTTGAATCCTGAATCTTTATCGTCGATATTTATGTACTCACTTTTTTTGATTAATTTCATACTGTCCCTATTCCTTTTTTAGATGGTAATCTTAAAACTTTTATTCAATGCTGAGAGGAAGGTTGCTTCAATAGTTTTATAGTCAAACCCTTTTTTGTAATACACGAAACCCCATTGGTTTCACAAAATGTAGTAGTACTTATCAGTGTCTAGCTTTGCCTCAGAATTACGTGTTGATAATGTTATCCAAAAGAACAAAAGAAGCTTCACAGCTAAGCTGTCCAGCCCAAAGACTATAACAGCAATGCAAGAAAAATTTCTTCAGAGTTTTATCTTTTAGCCTGGTATGCCCCTACTAGTTTTTGATCCAAAATTTGTTTTAATAAATAAATGGGATATCTAGTACGCTTTTGATAAATCTTCATCAAGTTTTCGTTTACATTAGATTATTAGATAATAATAACCGAGTACAAGCCCCAACTCAAATCTTAAATGTGAACTCAGTAACTGCTCTGGTTTAAGTATTTTAGTTCTCATCACTTAGTGTTACTTTCAGTATGCACATGATTTAATAGTAGTATTCACAACGATACAAACTTATATATCTTTAGCTGGGTATCGAAATCCATCCTTTAGTTTCTCAGTTATCTTTTGGAAAATCAATTGTGATCTATACGTTATGATATTAACTGCATAACTTCACAATTTATGTATCAGAATATCTATCTATCAGGAATATTTTCTAATGGTGACAGTTTACTACCCATTATTTCATTTTCAGGTTTGCCCTACCAGCTTTGGTTTCTCCAGGTAGAAGTTGGATTGTACCGGTTGGAACTGCTGTAGCCCTTCTCTTGTCGCGTCATCATCAGACCTACTGGAAACGACAGCAATTAAAATCTGGTCGTCATTTGAGTAAAACCAATAACAATCCAACCACGTTGTTTGATTCAGTTAATATGTTTTGCGAAAGACAAGTAGATGTACCCAGTATGAACTCAATCAGCGGTTTTATCAATAATCCAAATGTGCTGGTAACTAATTCTCATGTGGATAAACAACCTGCACATCTACAAGTTACTCCTCCCTTCTTTTGTGTCTGTTGTCTCCATACAAAGCGTGGTCGAGTACCACTGAGTCAACTAGTACCAAATGAGCTAGAACTTGCCCGACCTCCTGATGTCGAGAAAGGCAGTGTTATAGCCATCTACTATGAACTGGAGCCACTACCTACAGATGATTCATATGAACAAAGTACAAGTCTTCCGATAGATGGAACTATGAACATACTTAATGATATTAGCAATATTCCGTCTGTAATACCAGATGAGAATGTACAGAACCTTCTAAGGTATACTTTAAACTCTACCGAAAGTGAAGAGGACTCAGATACGGAAAAACTGCTTTTTCTTTTTCGGTTCCATATTGTTATTAATGGCATCGACATGATTGCAATAGCAGTAAGTCACGCTTCATCAAAATGAATTTTGACTTTTGACCTAATCCCTCGAAAAATGTTTTGTGGTAACTGTACTTCATAATCTGAGTTTCTTACTTGTTGATCTTAAGATCATATTTCGGAACTGATCTTCTTAGTGGTAGAGCAGTGACATTTGACACTTTAGCCAAGAAGTCTGAGGTCCGAACCCCGCTTTAGCTTTGGTTTGACCAACTCAGTAGTATCATTATCCCTCCAATTTAGTGTCATTCATACCCAAGTACTTAGAGAATAAGTCCACTTATTGTTTTTCTCAGTTACTAGTTTTCGAGTTGGTAGGGAAGTGCTGATTGTATTGGTCGCTCCACTCATTTGATTATTTTCATCCAATAGGATCAAATATATTAAAAGCCTTCGTTAGATTTGTTTACGTTTACTGTCACACTTAATATCGCCACACCGAGAAAAGAAACTAACAAACTGAAAAGCATGGAGGCGGAAATAATAAATATGAGATATCTTTCAAAAGACGAAGAATGATTATATCTACTTGACTGATACCAATTTTGAGCCATTTCACTTCAGATGTCCAATCATAAGTACTGATGAGCCTCAAATTCCAACTACGTGGAAATCAAACGGCAAGACCATTATTAAAACGACTAAATTATCATAAATTAAATACTGTCTTTGCTAATAATGGGAAAAGGCTACCATGAATCACTAATTTGATAGTAAAAAGGTAATAAAGAGCGTACGTACACTAAGGTTGCCAGAAACCCAGTAAGACTAGATTCCTAGTGCTGGTTCTAGAAACTAATCTATCTGCTTATTCGTGAAGTCTAGCAGGAGATCATAACCTCTATGTAATTTTTCGCTACAGGAAACAGTGGCTATTTCACCATCTGATTTTGAGAAGAATCTAATCAGTGTGGACTCCTCATTTTCACCTGTCAATGGAGATGCAAGCAGTATTAATTATAGTGTGACTAATAGTACTAGTGAAACTCCTGGATCATATACAACTTCTGATCGTCATTCTTTCGATAATATCCCTTCTTCCACACCACGTATGCGGGCTGTTTTTGACGTTTATGGTCAAACTAAAGCAATTCAGCTGCGGTCATTACAACAGGTATGTTTTTTGCTCTATGGGAACTAACTTTTAAATTCGCTCAATTAGTGGAATAAAATAGTGAAACTTAGCTATACAATCTGTACTTTTTTAATGGACTGTGTACATTTTACCTCAGTATTATAGTATAAATTATTTCTGAAATTTGATCCCAGGTATACAAGTTGAAAAAAGTTAAGTTTAAAATGTTGTGTTATTTTTAGTCATCAATAATTGTAGGTTACTAAGCCCGTAAATAAGTGTATCGGACAATAAATATCAGGTGTAACAGTTATATTTCCTATATTAGTTGTTTATTGTCCAGTCTGTTAAGTACTTGCAAGAAACTAATTCCAAAATTAATCACTACTGAAAACTTCGTCCTTTGTAAATTCACCTACATTTCAGACTACGATTGTGTAACAGGCTATAAGTCGTTACACTTTCACCTTATATTTTAACATGGGATTTTTAGTATGAATAAAAGTCTCCAGACTCTACATAGAGTAATATGTAGAGAGCCTCGTATTAATGTTTGGTGCTTTCGAGTGATTTACCATATCTTCGTCATATACTGTCGGACGGGATTGTGTCACATGCTAAATTAACAGTATTATATGGGAAACTATCTAGGTTCTGTAATCGTTATTTGATGTATACTCTATTCCATATAAGAGTCATTCCATTAAGTCTTCAGGTTTTAAAATTTATTTTTGGTCTGTTGCTTGATATGAATGCCTATATTTCAAGTCGCAAAACGTACAGTTAAATACTCACTGTCGAATTAAGTCCTCTTAATAATCATATCTTATACAGTTGTGCTTAAAAAATAACGATGTGGAGTAATGTTGGTGGGTCCCGTTTAAGAGTTTCTTACATTTACAATCTGTTAGTCGCATCACAGAACCTGTCAAGTATATACATCGGCTCAAATCGCCATACTCCATTAGCACAGAGAGGAAATTGTCAGGCCAAATCCCAGTATAGTGGAGGTAGTAAACGTGTTAGTGGTAGTAAAAAAGATTAGGCATCAAATATACTCCTCAAAAAATATAAATTAGTGCAACAGAAAAAAATATTATGACGAATTTAGAATCTCAGAACTTGGGGGATAAAGAATGGGTGCAATTGCGCCATTGCAAACGATTTGGAACCATGTCATTCAAAGTCTATAACCACCGGTCACAATAATTTCTATATATATATATATATATATATATATATATATATCTGTAACGAATCCAACAATATCTTAGATTACTGAACAACAAAACTTTCCGTTCCTAATCCGTACTGAATATATATTGGTGGTTTCAATCGATGTATCATCGTTAATATTTACCTCAGAGTATTAGTATAATTAACAATGTTCAACAAAATATGTTGTCTTTTGCGTAGACATATTACTCCCATCCTTGTACTCTGTATGTATTCAGTTTATGTTTTAAATATTGGGAAGCAACTAGGTGTTAAAATATAGTAAAACTGGTCTACGATGTAAGTGCACCTTATATTCAACTATAAGTTTACTGATACTTGTTAAGTTAAACTAATACACTACTCAATGGTATCATAGTGCTAGTTTTTGTGCAAACTTTATGCTTATTTCTAATCATATAATGAATCAGTTTTTAAAAATGGTTGTTCCATTTATATTTTACAGAAACAAACAATCCCATACTCAGTGCATATTAAAGTAGATTATTTCAGACAGGCTTTAAATAATAACGGTTCTAAATTCCAGTTTTCTTCTTTCTCTATACGTTAATAAAACTGATCGTTTATATTCTTATCTGTACAATGGATTCCTCATTTTTTGTATGACTATTTTATATTAACTTTACAGAATTCAATTGCACAATTAAGCCGTTTATGCTCGTGTGCTATTCTACATCATATCTTTTATATATTTCATTCCAACGGTTTTCTAAACACTGAAACATCTAATTTTGATTCAGATAATTCATCTAATATATGTTCCAAATCTAGTAGAATGCGTAATTCATCACAAATGATTGTTCCAAATATGATGAAAAATAATAGATTTCAAAAATTATTCATTATGTTAGATAAACTTCCATTACCCAGAGTTGAACGACGTCGTTTACAACGTGATGCTTTTGCTGTACTAGCTCGAGGAATTGCTGATTAACACTTGAACTGCGAATTATTCCCAAGAAGTATCTGTTTTATATTGTTTATATTACAAAATGAATATTTTGCAAAAAAAACAAGTCACCATGTGTCTTTCACCATTATTATTTACTTGTCTTAGATTCGATTTCCAATTTCAGCTATTATTTTGTAGTGTGCGTTTGTGTTGATTAGAGAGAGGGGGTATCACTTTTTCAAGGCAAAGGTAAACATTAAAAGAGATTCCATACAATCCATTCAATCTACATTTCATTATATTTTAGTGTGTTGTTTATTGTTTCATTTAATTAATTATTTATTTATTAAAACCAGATTTGAATGGACATTACCTATTCGCTTAATGTTTTATTTTGCTTGTACACATCTTCATTTACTTCGTATTGTACACAGAATAATTCCGATTGGTTGATGGAAACTATCGAAAATCCCGATTTCAATATAAAAACTTTTGAAAAAAAGAGTGCGATTTTGTTATTTAGCATGTTTGTGTATGCTTGTATTACTATATCTATGAAATAGATCAAAGTACATTTACAAATGTTACTCATCAATGATTGATATTGATCTAAACAAGTTTTTTCTAAATAAGAAGTTATACAAATTGTATTATAGAAGTAACACACATATTAGTGAAGTCTAATTTCATTCTTTTTATTTCTATGTTTCACAAATTGACTGATATTAAAATGTCAACAAACTAATTTGGCATACGCAAAAACAAATAAGAAGATAAGCAAGGACTAAATATTGTGGATAATTTTAGTCTTACATAGTTTTCATAAGCGATTAACTTGTGTAAAAGTCGTAAGGGTATAACAAAGTGAACTTCTGATACTTCATCGTTTTTAAAAAAATTATGAAATTGCTTATTCATGATTGATAATGAATATATTTCATGTTCGTTGTCTGATATGAACCGCGAAACAAGAAGCCTTAACAAACTACGGAAGCTATTTTTGGGGACGTTATTTCATTTGATTCAAAGCTTGTAAAACTGTAACATTTACTTTTGCCCCTAGTCTATTCTACAGATCATGAGCTTTCGTTTGATGTATGATTCACCGCCATAGCATTTTCTGTTCTAAAGCTATTGTAATTTAGACGTAACCTTTTGTGCTCTATTTTCTACTCTAATCCCTCAGTTTTGGATATAGTTGTATTTTCCTAATTATTGTACGTTGTGGTCAGGTTAGTCATCTATTTATTCATGTATCTTTTTACACTAATCCGAATTCGGAATTCGAGTACTAGATCGGGATTGGAATAAAGCGAGTAGTGTTCCAGTTGTCTTGTCTCCTCTCTCTCTCTCTCTCGCGTGCTTGTCAGCCAATCAGGGATAGAATAGTTTTCGTCTCTCTACCTCCACTTCGAACTCGCGCATACTAGCCTCAAGGTTAAGCCAGTCAGCCTATCGCGTCAAGGTCTTAATCTGCATTAGACAAGTTAACGTCGGCACGAAAGTGGGTAGACAGATTCAAGGACGTAACATTGTCATGTATAGTGTGCTTGTTGATTATTTAACCTAAAGTAATCGAATTTTCAAGTTTAGATTATATTTCAATAAAGATAAACTAATTGCGTGTATTATTCATAATTTAAATTGTCTTATACCATATACTTGATTAGTTTCTCAAGTTTTAAAACACAGAATCCTGTAATATAGTTTCAATGTTGTATAACTTATTCATATGGTATACCGAAAGATATTGATTTAAGGAGATAATATATACTATTCGGTTATTAATGCAGAAAAAAATATGTTTATTACGACTATAAATCATTCACGTGTGTTAATTGTACAAAGTGATTCATTTTATCCAATGGACTTACTAATATACATTTGTTAAATGATTGTGGTAGAACACATTTAATTACAGATTCTATTAACTTTAGTATTAGCCGGTTATAAATAAAAATCTTTATCCTTAATTATTACTCGTATATGTATATACATTACTGATGGATTACTTCTAAAAAGCATTCATTACTGGAAGTTGTTTGATACTAGTTCACTTAGAGTAGAATAACCTTTGATAAAAGTTTAATTAGAGGAATATCATTGAGTTAAAGTAGTAGCTTAGTTATTAAATCCTTTGCAATGTTTGGTTTGCAATTTCGAGTCTTCCTCAATCAACTTCGGTTTGAGCAATTTGTTAATATATCTAGCTTATACTAAGAGTTTACCTTAAAGCTGAATACATAAACATTAACTTGATAAGTGATTTACATTAGCAATTTTTAATTATTGCACTGAATGGATCCTATGCGAATATCAGAGTTTTATTTTTAAACTTCCCTAAAAATAGTTGATCATTTTAAGGAATCATTATATATGTAGCTTGGAATGTGTAAAGTTTAGGACACATTATGCTTAATTTATTTTTTTATTTATTTAAACACATAAATATTAGTACAAGGAAGCAGCAGATGCATACGCGCCATACAAATCTCATTCGATTTGTGTGAGGGCTGTGATACTGCCCAGGTGCCCAAACTGAGGCAGGTGATTTTCCTAGGAGGCCACACCCGGGGCCTTTGACCTAATGGTCTGATCCACAAGGCAGTGGAGCATCTTAAGAAGATGCAGTCCCATAGTAGCCGGTGACCAACGATTGATTCTTACTCCATTTGTTTCCTCAGGATACTGGAATCCATGTGCACCATTGGTTTGGAATCAGGGTTTTCCAACTTCTCTAGGTGGACTCGCCGTGTCCACCAACCTGGTTAAAGCGTCGGACATTCGCTTTTCGTCTCATTTTCGTAAACAACACCCCCGCCACGAGAAGACAGTGAATAGGATTTCCCTGACAGAGACTATATACGCGTGGCCATGTGATAGCTTTTCGGAGGGAGAGCGAACTCTCCCCACTCTCGGCCATACCAGGGCATTTGGGGACACATTATGCTTAAATGGTTTTATTGACATAAAAACAGCTGATTTTTACGATCCAGTTCCTTGATAGTTGTAGATTTAGCTCCTTTAACCATTTCAAAAAATTCAATAGTCCTATACAGTTGACTACTACACTTTAAATTCATTATTTTATTGATATTCAATTTAGTAAATGAGTAATTCGTAATTAGTTCTAGTAACGGACTCATCTAGTGTAGACTTATGAAAGTGTAGTACTAAGGAGTTGAAGTGAAAATCATATTATTTTTGGTTTTTAACGTTTCTCTAGTCGATATACATTCATCGATTAGACTATCTGTTTATTAATTTTGTTGATTAAGACTTTCGTTTAATTATATTGAATTATTTGTTTATTTATTTTGTTCTAGTTATCAGTCCCTAATGCCGTCAAATAATAAAAGTGCACTCCGTCAAACCAATAGAAATTTACGAGCAGAAATTGATGTACTTAAAGCACAAATTGTACAAATGAAAAATGATTTATCTCAATCACATACTATTCGTCCTAAAATTGATCAAATGAGTAATGAAGTTGTCGACTCTAATCCATATAGTCGTCTTATGGCACTTCAACGTATGGGAGTTGTTACAGATTATGCTCTGTATGTGGTCTGTATAATTTTTTGACGGAAATTCTTTTCTCTGTTGAAAGATATTATTACGAAAAGTAATCCTTTATTTTAACACAACATTCCGATAATATGCGTAAAAGGACTTCTGTTAGTAGTTTGTTGTAATGTTTTAAAGGAAAGTGAAATTTTCATGATTAAGTCACTCAGCTCAGTAAACTCAACTCCACCAAAATTATTTAAACATTTTGGTGGAAACATAGCAATCAATTAAAAATAAATTCTTTTCCATTTATTAAAGAGATGGGTGCTACTGTTTGCAACAACAGATACAAATTATCAGTCACACTTGAGCCTCAACAGTAATCGTAGAAACATTAATACAACAAGTGTCCACTATCCCCATTTTTGTTTAACTTCATTATAGACTTATTGCTAGAAATAACACTCTTTTCGACTGAATTTTCAGGAATTGATCTCCTACCAGGGGTCCACTAAGCGATTTAGAATACGCAGATGATATAGTCCTGTTTGGTGAAGACGCTGACAAAATGCAGAGCCTTCTGTTAGAACTGAGTAATAATGCAAGGATGTTTGGGATGCGTTTCTCCCCATCCAAATGTAAATTGTTACTCCAGGACTGGCCTGCGTCAACGCCTGAACTAAGGATAGGGAGTGAAGTAGCCGAACGTGTCGACAACTTCACTTATCTTGGAAGTCTGATCAGCCCTAATGGGTTGGTGTCTGACGAAATCTCAGCACGGATTCAAAAAGCTCGTTTGGCTTTTGCCAACTTACGTCACCTATGGCGAAGACGAGATATCGGTCTATCAATTAAGGGACGAGTATACTGCGCAGCAGTTCGCTCTGTTCTACTTTACGGCTGTGAAACATGGCCATTAAGAGTAGAAGATACTCGTAAGTTACTAGTATTTGACCACAGATGTCTTAGAAATATTGCTCGCATCTGCTGGGATAACCGGGTAAGTAATAGTGAGGTTAAACGTAGGGTATTAGGGAATTGTGGTAAATCAGTTGATGAAGTTGTGAATTTTTCATCGACTGAGATGGTTGGGACACGTATTATGCATGCCCAACTACTGATTACCACGGTGCGCAATGCTGACTAGTGTTGGAGACGGTTGGGGGATTGGAAGAAAGTTAGGGACGGCCAAATCAAAACGTGACATCAGTCCTTGAAGTCACTAACTTCTGGTTTGAGTCCTGTCGGTAGATGCAGACTACTTGGTTGGGCTCTGCATGACTATCGTAACCAATGGTTGGAAACTCTGTGTGACATGGCTCAGAATCGATCACAATGGCGTAGGTGTATACACTCTTTATCTTCCCTTAAACCTTGAGATTAAAATTGCTTCATAACTTCCTTTCTATACCATATCTTTATATACAACCTGTCTTTTATATACTACCACCACTAAATTAACTACTTCTATGAATCCGGTGTTCATCTTCTGTGCTAAAGAGGTATGGGAACTTGGACCGATGCATATGTGTGCCTGGTTCTACGTTGTAGCTGACTGACTAATACAACAATAAAAAAGGCTCTAGTAACAGTAATATCGTATTCAAACAACTGAATAGGTAATCGATTATATGTACACAAAACTTTACCTGTTTATGAGAGTCTATTTATCACTTGAATTGGTACAAAAATAGACAATATAATTATAGTGATTCATTTTATAGTCAAACATTTATTTAGTATCTTATGAATTCTTGACATGTTTCTGGATAAATATTGACATTAGTATTTGTATTGAGAAATAAATCACAGTGAAATATTTCTATCCTTTCATCAGTTTCAATCACTAGTCTGCGGTATTTGAAACATACTACAAGTAATTTTCCCTTCATTTTCAAATGATAACACGTTTTTAGCAAACTAAAACAATGTTACAAATTTATCTGTAAATGCTAGAATAGTATAATTAATTGATTATGAAAACTCACCAGTTCCAGTAATCTTTTTTTTTTAAACAGCGTACAACAGACAGAATGCAAATGGTTAAAGAAACTACTGAAACTTACATCTGACATGAAAAATGATAACTTAATTTATCTGTACCATAGCTTTTAAATTTAAGACGATCTCTAAGAAAAAATTTTAGGTTTCCGTCTTATATCTTCTGCTTCAATGTGTTTTATGTCTTTATACCATTCATTTCTACTGAACGATAGAAATTTCTGTATATCATGGTTAATAATAACTAATGAAATGGAAATTAAGCTATAAAGTTACAGGATTTATACTGTTTTTTCTGGTGATAACTGCAATAAAGCAATTGTAACTTTCCCCTATTGTGAGTTTTCATTATTTATTCACTTTGCCAAAAAAGAATTTCTATCTCTCTATTATTTCAACATACTAGGCTAAACAAAAATTTATATGGTTTAAATTACTAACTGATCTTAACTAGACTATTATTAAAACCAGGAACAATTGTTTCGCTCTAATGTTGAGCTCCTCAGCAGTGCACATCCATGACTCCGCATGTGGAAATCAAACCCGAAACCTCCAGTCCCGCGCTTGAACCCTCGACCTCTAGACCAGACCTGGCATCCAACGGTGTTAATGCCTAACGTTAATCAACTGAAGGTTCTGGGTTCTATTTCCGGATGCAGTGTCGTAAGTTCGCACTTTGGACGAGTCCCATACTAGGACGAAATGACCGTTTAGCGCTTCCAAGTTTTCAGTGGTGGCCTAGCTAAGATAAGTTCTTGATTTAAACTATCAAACTTCTACTACCTTTGCAAATCTCTTTATACTACCAAAGTAAAGATTATTAAGTGGTTCACTTGATCAATTAGAACATTTTGCTTTTTACAAATGATGGTAATTTAAGTTTAAAAATTTGTCATAAGTAATTAATTTAACTTCAACTATTTTTTTATTATTTCAATTTCTCAAACGATCAAATGTTGTCTGCACATAATGTGTATTATTCGTAAACCAGAATAAAATCAAAAGTCACCTAGTTATTTATCATAGTTTTTTTTCAAATTATAATCCATTTAAGGAATATCTTAATTTTATTATTAAAAAAACTTCTAGTTGTTACTCATTAAATAAACCTATTTATTTAATAAAATCAATAATCTATTATTTTTCACGTGTTTCTGTTTTCTTTTAACGGATGATTGTTTCAAAGTCAAACATGGTAAAATCGAAAAAAAAATTATTTTGGAAAATAATATAAAATGATTATTTGATACAAATTGATCGCTTGATAAGTTTGAACAGAGAAAGAACAATAAGGTTTGCAAAACAAGATTAGTTCATCCTATTTTATAGGTTCTCTCCATTTGTAAATAGTTTAAAATTACAAGAAATACTATAACTATAGATATTGCGTAATCCCTTTTCCTTTTCATTATAATTATTAGTAACCATAGTATCATACCCCTCAATCTTCATTATTATTCTCCAACATACAAACACGCGTCAATCTTAACCATATTTAGTTAGTTTGTATCCTGTTCTTTTTGTGACGATTTTCAATTCCGTTTTAAACATCCATCTCAACCTCACTAACCAAATTGTAATAAACCCTTGTTTATAATTATATTATTCTGTGTGATTTTGGGCTATTTAGACTTTATAAGAAATTCGGTAACAATTCATTCATTTTGTCGTGTTCACTGATGTACACAAATGATTGGCATTAAACAGCCTAATATTTTTCACTGTTAAATAATTAACTCCATCTGTGAGATGCGTAAATATCCAGAAGTTTGTGTATAAAACGTTATGGATCACTGCCTCGTTCCATAAGTATATATTTGTTTAAATGGTGCTTTGGAATGATCTAATTCACTTTTATTCAATTCTATGTTCTAATTATTCAGAATTCGAGAAAAGACTGTTGTTATAGTGGGTATTGGAGGTGTTGGCTCAGTGACTGCTGAAATGCTTGTTCGATGTGGAATTGGTCGTCTGATTTTATTTGATTATGATAAAGTGGAGTTGGCCAATATGAATCGATTATTTTTTCAGGTTAATAAATTTTTTTTAGTTTACTAACACTAATAGGATTATTATATGTTTCTAAGTTTTGGGAAGAAGTTTTTCACTGTTGTGTTATTTGAACACATCTATATGTGAACAATGTCTTATTGTTGTTTACCCTTCTACTATGATTAGTATGGTGATACTTATCGCCATTAGCTTCCTCCTCAGCTCCTCTTTTCTATGTTAATATGAAGTTTATCTACAATATGTGCCTAGTCTCTTCATCAAGACACAAAATTATTACCTTCTAAAACTCAACTGATATTTTATTATGCTGATATTGCTGAATCATTATTGTATATTATCCAACTTTAGGAAGCTTGTAAATTACGTATTTATTCTTCATTGTGACCTCTTCACTTGTCTTATTATATTAATGTACGTAGGGTAACGAATTTTATCGAATTATTTTTTTCCTTAAGTCAGTTAATAGACCGGTTAATTTTACGAAACAAAAGTAATATATTGTTGAAGATAATAATCGAACACTTTATACATTTTTGATTCTACTCGTCATGATGGACATGTGCGTCAACTCGAATACCTGAACTCCTCGCATATGCAAACAAACATCCGTTAATATTAATGGAGAAGAGTCTTTAGATATTGGAGTAGGAAATAGCTTGTTTGGTGAGGTTCCTAAATTATTAAACTACAAATTAATCATCTATTGTATTGTTTAATACTAGTAAATTTGGCATAAAGCTATATGGAGTGTTAGTTTTAGAAATGTGAGTAAATGTATACATTTTTTTATATTTCAGCTAGGTATGTTGTGTAATGTGTAAACCAATTGTAAAATTCAGTTTGTACTCACACTTCATAGTTGAACTCAGCTTAAAGCACACTATTGATTGTAAATTAAGTTTTTTCTTTTCAACATATCGTCATCAGTCGCTTACCATGCAAAAATAGTAGTGAAATTATCTTTGACTAAACGGAAAACATATTCTCAAGTCAGTTGTTTTACTTAGATTTTGACTCGCATTAAAATCATTTACGTACACTCTATATCTTAACTATTTTCACCTCCTATTTTTTGTTTTCATCTCTTTGTAGCCTCATCAATCTGGTTTGAGTAAAGTTGCAGCCGCAGCGTCTACTCTAAGTTTTATCAATCCAGATGTACAAATTGAAGCACATAACTATAATATAACTTTAGTAGAGAATTTTGATCATTTTCTTAATCGTTTAAAACATGGTGGTTTGAAAGATGAAAATCCTATTGATCTTGTATTAAGTTGTGTTGACAATTTTGAAGCTCGTATGACAATCAATAAAGCGTGCAATCTTCTTGGTCAAGTTTGTATCGTTCTTTTTTTCTATTATTTTATTTTATTATATTTTACAATGAAACATAAATATTTTTATAATTCATATCTACATATTTTATGATATGTTACTCCATAGATTTTTAAATTGATTCACAGTTTTGTTCTACTTTTTTAAATGTTTCGCTCTAAAGATATTGGAATACAATGGATTACTGATCAGTTTAACTGTTAAAACCCTCACTGTAGATAAAATTAGAAAAATAAATGATTAAATGAAAATCAATTATGTCGATAGACATGCGTAGTATGTAACAACAGTCAGAAGTGGAATACCTGGGAGCAGAAGGTGGAGATCTAATTGAAGAGGACAAGAATGTAATAAGAGAGTAATTATAATGACAATAGGAATGAACGATGAAGTTTGTAAGAGACAACTGATGAAAGATGTGCAAATTATGTATTTAATGTATGGTTTTCACATTTTACGAAGACACTGTAATTTTGTATTAAACAATAATTCGGTTATCCTCACCAAGTCTTCGTTCACTTCATTTACAATTATTCTTTAATGTTTTAAATATATTCCCTTCCATATAGCTTTATGAATATATTAATATTTCATATGGTTGAGATCATGAGTCAATTGAAGCTAGACCACCAT